>NC_092416.1:106995928-107296240 GCF_040894005.1 Engystomops pustulosus | reverse complement strand
TCACCATTGATAAAGGGGATTTGGGGATTGGGTTTTTCCTCAGTTCCTGTAGGTTTCAGTGGTTCTGTCCAGCCCCTTAGTCTGTGCTTTTTACCATAAGCACCCACTCCAGTCCTTCATACATCACAGGAATAACATACAACCCTCGCAGATACTTTTATATAAAAAGACTTTACTAATAACATACATGTGACAAAGTAACTACATAAAATACAATACAAAATACATAGAAAACACAACTACACACAAACCTCCTTTCCTGACCCCTCCTGGACCACTGTAATGTGTATGTATATACGATATAATCTATCACTATAGCAGCTCCTGGATATACCCTGAAGCAGGAGTGACATCCAGTACCTGACCATATACATGTACATATAGAGACTCATGCACAATAGCATCTATATATCTACTCCACCAATACACGTGCAGGGCACAGATCCGCGTGTGATCTGTGGGATACGGCTACAGGTTGTAAATGTAGTTACACTAATATATACACACTCACTGTAAAAACTAAGCTATGTATATATGGTAAAACACAGAACACCTGGAATATCTAAAGGTACACGTATAAATTCTACTATATTATAATAAGTACTAGGTTATAATTACTCTTATAAAGTTATATACATACACAGAAAGCGCACACAATATATAACCTGTTCCTTAAGTGCTAGTCATCCAGTCACACAAATATCCCTGTGTGTAGTCCCTGCCCACCCCCCTATAACTCCACCCTAAGACCCTCTCAGGATAGACTCCAGTGGGTGAAGGGAATCTCACACCTGGTTCATGGTGGCGTCTTACTGTTCAAAGACTTTTGCTATGTTAATGATCAAATAGCTTCAGCACACACACATCTCACCACAGAATATCAGTGACTTATCAGTATATAGTGTATCCATTTACGCTATATGTAATATATATAATTATAGAGCAGAGTGTCCAGTTAGGAATAATGTTCCCCTGTAACATGAACATTCCTGATAGGTTAGTTTACTTTAGGGGCGGGTTGCCAAGGGGTATTTAACTCCCAGCATTGTTTCTTGAGTATACCCCTGATGAAGCAAGGCGAAACACATGTGGGTTGGTGTCCACTAGAGATGAGCGAACATACTCGTCTGAGCTTGATGCTCGTTCGAGCATTAGCATACTCGCAACTGCTCGGCGCTCGGACAAGTATTTCCCCCACTCCAGTAAAATGTAATCTCGCGGCGTTTAGATTTTTGGCAGCCAGAAACAGAGCCAATCACAAGCCGGGAGACTCTGCAGTACACCCAACATCACGTGGGACACTTGCATGTCGATAGCAGTGGTTGGCTGGCCTGATCAGGTGACCCTGGAATATACTAGCCACTGCCCGTGCTGCTCGGATCATTCTCTGTCTGGATGCCATTAGGGATAGAGCTGCTGCTGGTCAGGGATAGTGTTAGGGTGTTCTAGTAGATTACTGTTAGGCAGGAGTTATTCTAAAAGAACCTTACTGTTAGGCAGAAGTGATTCTCCAAGAACCCAACAGCCCTTGTTAGAGCTACATTAGCCACAAAATCCTTTTGTGTGCTTTCAGTGTAGGTTAGAAACTAGCCATAGCAATCATCTTCTGTGGTTGCTGCCCGATTTCTTCTGCACGTTTTGCTCTATAAAAAAAAAAAATTACAGTTTATATTTCTGTTTGGTCTATAAAATACTTTAATTTTGAAAATATTGAACCCGAGGGCTAAGGGTAGAGGACGAGGACATGGGCATCCAATTACTGCAGGGGTCAGAGGCCGTGGTCCTTGGCGGGGTGAGACACTCCCTAGCTTCATGTCTCAAGTTACTGGGACTCGTGGTAGAGCAGTGTTGAGGCCAGAACAGTGCGAACAGGTGATGTCGTGGATTGTGGACAATGCTTCAACTCATTTGTCCACCCATGTTACCCAAGTGAGCACTCCTCCAGCTCCTCCCCCTCCCCACCCCCAGTTTGCCCCCTCCTAGGAAAATTTGGCATTTGAGCCGCCATACTCTGAGGAACTGTTTTCTGGACCCTTCCCAGAGTCACAAACCACTTGTCCGGTTGCTGCTGAGCTCTTTCCTGATGCCCAGGTTTTCCACCGCAGTCACAGTCTGTGGGTTATGATGATATTGTTGACATAGTGGAAGAAGTGTGTAAAGAGGTGTCGGACGATGAGGAGACACGGTTGTCAGACAGTGGTGAAGTTGACAGGGCATTAAGTCGGAGGGGGGAGAAGACTGATGATGAGTTGACAGACCAAGCTGGGTTAGTAGTAAAGCGTCCATACCTTATGTCAAACCGCCCACTTCCTGAAAGTGACAGGTACCACGCCCCATTTGATTCAGAAGTACATGCCCCTTTGATTTAGTCTCATTTCTCTCCCTTTTTTTATGGGGTTTCTATAATGTGAGGGTGCAGGGTTGTTGTAATGTGTGGGTGCCTGGAGGTTGTGCAGAGTGAACCCCCTTTTATGTGATTTGTACCAAATTCATATTATATTGGATGTCACACATAGTTTAACTTTAATTGGGCATGTATAACATTTATATAAAATGTTTAATCATAGATTAAAGGGTGGCTGGTTGGTGGGCAGAGAGGTTGTGCAGAGTGAACCCCCCCCTTTTATGTGATCTGTAGCAGATACATATTATATTGCGTGTCAAACATACTTTAATTTAACTTTAATTGTATATTTATCTAATGCACTGTTCTTAATTGAAGTATAAATTGAAACTTTGATTCAGTCCTATTTCCCTTTCTCCCTTTTTTCTGATGCAAAAAAACAATAGCCCAGATAAAAAGAAATATTACTATGTTGTAACACAGAGTTTAATATAGCTTTAATACAAAGTTAAATATTGAGCAAAAATTTATACAGCAAAGAATAAAATTTTGTATGTTTTCTGTAGAAGATCTGGACAAGAGCCTGTGAGAGGCTCAATAAGTTTAGAATCTAAGGGTCGCTCTTTCCTTATATTCTGTTCTCAGCTGATAAGAACCCATTAGCACACTGCCCCTACATTAATTACACTGTATAATGCAATATGATGTATCAGAAAAGAAAAAAAAACAAAGTTACGTGAATGCTGAAGTGCTAAGAGAAGGGAAAATCTGTCAGGAAGTACCTGACAGGATATACTTTTTACAGAAAAAAACAGAAGTTTAAATACACTTACCCAATATGCTACATCAGCTTGTATAAAACTAGTAGAAACAATTGCATTACAGAGTTAGCCACATAGTTTGTAATAAGGGGAGCCCCCTTTTCTTTGGGGGTAAACTGCCCCTGTGTTATCCCCGTTAGGGTGGATGAAATAGATATGCCTCTGTGTATGGAAGTGAATGATCTGAATGGTTCAATAAATGCCATTTTTATTTATTTAAGATTCTCTCGCATAGTTGAATTACCCACAACTGTAGAGGGGATATTTAGTTCAGCCATGACAGAAATATGTCCCAGCCAGTAGGTATTTTGTTTATTAACAGGCTGTGACTCGGAGTCAGGTCTCTCAAAAAGCTGTACCATGCGTATCTGGTATCTGGAAAGGACAACAATTACAGTTAAAATATATTTCAGGATATCGTTTTCTTACACCAAGCCCCTGACTGTGATACATAACTTTAATAGGTATATTCAAATATTTCCCAAATTCTTCGCCAGGATGGGTGCCCCATCTTTTAAAAATAAATGTTTTGCCCTAGTTAACTTTGTTCAGACCCCTGCCAGTCATAACTAGTCATAAATTATGTTCACCAGCTATCTTTTTATATTCAGCAAGTAGCTCTTGACAGTCTTGCTGTAGGTCTGATATGTCCTGTATTTAATTGTAAGGGAATGTCCTATGCTCAAACTGTAAATACCTATTCATGCAAGATTTAATTGATGGCGTATTCTGTCAGACACGAATCTGAAGACCGTCAAACTGTTTATGCAATTCTACAGAGCGCCATAGTTTTTTCTGTAGTTAACTGATCAGTTATCTACAGAAAAAACTATGGCGCTCTGTAGAAATGTATAATTGCATAAACAGTTTGACGGTCTTCAGATACGCGTCTGACAGAATACGCCATCAATTAAATCTTGCATGAATAGGTATTTACAGTTTGAGCATAGGACATTCCCTTACAATAAAATACAGGACATATCAGACCTACAGCAAGACTGTCAAGAGCTACTTGCCGAGTATAAAAAGATAGCTGGTATCTGTGTATGTGAGATGTGTTTATTTTTGCAACCCGAAAATTGTTTGGGTCTATAAAGTGTGGCTTACCATCAGTATTGCAGGCAATGGTGGCGATCTTTTAGAGTTTTCTGTCATTTCATTACATCTTCTGCGGCAGGTTCAGCGATGGTAAGTTGCTTATTTTCAGTTTTAGGTTTCAATTTCCTGGATCGCACTGAAAATGTAGTTATAGACACGTTTAACCCCATAGCGCAATAAGACGTACCCTTACGTCTTACTGCGCATGGGGGAGTATGAAGAGGGCTCACGGGCTGAGCCCTCTTCATACTCACCGGGCATTTGCTTCATAATGAAGCAAATGTCCGTCGCTAACACCGATCGCGGTCGTGCAAGCACCGATCGCGGGTGTTAACCCTTTGATCGCCGCCGGCAAAGCTGCAGGCGGCATTAAAGAGCCGGCGGCGCGTGGGCGCCGCCATCTTGGCTCCGATCGTCACTCCCCGTGACGTCACCGGGGAGCGGCGATCCGTTGCCATGACAGCCTGGGATCACACAAAGATCCGAGGCTGTCATGATCGAGGCTATTACAATGTGCGATCTGCACATTGTAATAGATGGTATGCAAAATCCCCATATACTGCCATACTGTAGTATGGCAGTATATGGTAGGATCAATCAGACAACCTAGGGTTAAAGTACCCTAGGGAGTCTGAAAAATAGTAAAAAAAATAAAAAAAAGTAAAAAAAAAAATATTAAAAAAAACATAAAAATTCAAATCACCCACCTTTCCCTAGAACTGATATAAATAAACCGTAAAAATCATAAACACATTAGGTATCGCCACGTCTGAAAATGCCCGATCTATCAAAATATAATAACCGTTTTTCACTGCGTTTAACCCCGTAGCGGAAAATAGCCCCCGAAGTCGCAAATGGCATTTTTTTTGCCATTTTTAAAAATAGAAAAAATGCTATAAAAAGTGATCAAAAGGTCGCACAGTCCTAAAAATAGAAGCATTGAAAACGTCATCAGAAGTTGCAAAAAATGACACCACTCACAGCTCCATACACCAAAGTATGAAAAAGTTATTAGCGCAAGAACATGGCAAAATGAAGAATTTTTTTTCTGTACAGGAGGTTTTAATTTTTGTAAATGTATGAAAACATTATAAAACCTATACAAATTTGGTATCCCCGTGATCATATTGACCCAATGAATGAAATAGACCTGTCATTTGGGGCGCACAGTGTAAGCTGTAAAAACCAAGCCCACAAGAAATGGCGCAAATGTGTTTTTTCATCATTTTCACTGCATTTAGAATTTTTTTCCCGCTTCCCAGTACATGGCATGGAATATTTAATACCGTCACTACGAAGTGCAATTTGTTACGCAGAAAATAAGCCATCACATAGCTTTGTACACGGAAAAATAAAAAAGTTATAGATTTTTGAAGGTGGGGAGTGAAAAATAAAAACGCAAAAACGAAAAAGGGCCTGGTCCTTAAGGGGTTAATACGCCGTAATACGGGAAAAGATAGGACATGTCAGCATGGATGCTGACAATACGGGCTGCAAAAGCAGTATCACTCTACTATTCTCACCAAGTAGAATTGCCATTGGCAAACATGATATTAACCTCTAACAACTTCTAATTTAGCCTGGTTTCAATTCAGTAACATTTAGAATATACTGCATGCTAAGTAAGCTGACGGCTGCCTCCATGTCTAGTCATTGTGGGCCATGATGAGAAGTAATTATTGGCTTTAGAAAATTAAGAACAAGATCATTGGAATGAACACCTTCTGTTTCTACTGTGTGCACTGTTTGTCTTAGGCATTCAGACATTGATTATTTGCATTGAATATCAGTCTGGAAAATGATCTCATTCTACCTCCCTCAAATATGAAGAGGGTTTCCGCAGTTTCATTCACAAGTAGAAAAAGATCAGATGTGAACCTGTGAATTCTGTCATGGATTCTTAAATAAAAATGTATATCTGCTTTGAAATCCTTAATAAAGTGTCCTTAGACTCACTGCCACGTCTAATGTAACTAAAATATGAAAAATGTTCTCTGCCACTTTAGTGACATAAAGTGTGAATAAAGAAAATCTAGTTGGAAAGACATTGATGCGATGAAAAAAACTGTTTAATATACCTAAATCTTAACTTCTATTGAGAAGTGGGTACCTTTGAGCACTTTTGGTCACTCATACCTGTAGACCATTTTTGAACTGAACATAGTCTTCTTTCTGTGAAAAATACAAAAAAATATTGGGTGTGCCATGGGTGGCACCTTCACCAAATACTGGAACACCTGGATGTTTTAAACTGGTGGATATAACCATATAAGACAGGCACCTTCTTCTTGATGCATCTTCTGTCCTTCTTTTGGCGCTTGTCTCTGCAGGACCTTACCAAGGTAGAGGTTTCCTCAGCTGGCAACACAGTCATGGTGGCGACTAAGGGTACAGACATCCTGGCAGTTTCCTTGGCTGCTCTATCTGCTAAGTCATTCCCTTGTGTTTCTGTTCACCTTGGTGTGTGCCTTACCCTTAACAATAGCTACTACTGTAAGCTCTAGTAGCCTCTCCATAAGTATTTTAATGTTTCACTAGGTGCCTGCTGCTGGTGTGATGAACACTCTGGCTTTCCACATAGGGTTGTTAACATGAGCTGTTCCAAACATATCTTGAATCTGTGTAGATGCTATCTGTCTTACCCTAAGCTAAGGGACATACTTTTATCAATACTTTCAGTTCTGTTCCACTTCTTGTGCAAATATGTAATGGAAATGGTTCTGTCTCTTATACCTGGTTCCTTGTTAGGTTGTGCTATGACAGCATATAACATGTTAATAAAACACAGGGGTTGGAACGGCACCGTGCGGAAAATCGTAGGGTGCAGGTCTTCGTAGGGGTCCGACAACCCCTCCAGCGGTAGAACCAAATACACAGATGAAGCAGCACTCCGAAAAAGTTAGGTGAAAAAAGTGATGTTTATTCCACCAGTGATGCGACGTTTCGTCTTTTCCATAAAGACATTCTCAAGCATAGTGTGTCAGCGATCAGCTGACTTAAATAGGCGGTGATGCAATCACCAACATGTGTGATAATGGATACAAACAGTTTACATTCAAAGGACTACATATATTACAGAAATCGTCCTACATAGCAGTGCACAATACATATTAAATATTCACTCAGACATAAAATCACTAAAGAGAAAAGGTTCTTATATAACTATAAGGTTGGAGCATGTGTTGCCATGGTTACCAGCGTGATATCATTTGTGTGAGGAAATAGGAGGCGGAACCATCCGTCTAAAGTGCATATTGATAAAGTGTTCAAGTGCTACATAAATGGTACATACACAACAATAAAATATCTATTCAAATAACACAATCTAAACGGATTATTTGAACTAATCCCTATGAGTCCAACACGTAATGTGCGGGACATGCGCACGAGTTGTCTGATTATACTTCGGCCATCTTGTTTAAGGGCAAAACCCGAGCCTCCATGCGACCATATTCTGGTGGTGGGACTCAGATGCTCTGGACGGGACATATGCTGGGGGTCTCTGGAACGGTACCAAGTGGTCCATAGGAAGACAGATGCTGCTAGGTACAGACATCCAGTAGAACCATACGGTCAAAGGAATCCTGCCAGCAGGCTATGCCCCATCTGGGATCGCTGCCACCTCTTCAAGGTCCACTGATTCCAAGAGGTCCCGATCACCCCAACGTCACCGCTTATTGAGCTATCCATTATGTCCACATCCGTAACCGAAAACACAACAAGAGAAAGAATGCATTCAAAAGGCTCATGTATGATGCAAAAGTATAAATCCAAGTTTATTCCAAAAAATTATTTGACAAGACAGACAATCAGAGAACAGACATTTAAAATCAATTAAAATACACTATGTACAAGAATACATAGAGTCACCCAGTGTGGTGAACTGTAAACAACCTCCTGACCAACACAGAATATTATCAACCTCAGGACCCTTTGAAAAGGTGGTATAATATTGCTACAGGGTAAGCATGTTGACAAAGGGGTAACGAGAGGATGGAGAGTAAGGGTACCCAAGCAAAGGTGTCGACGGTGAGCCTAAGAGCAGTCAGGAGAGGTACAGGTGGTCAGGGGTGGCGGGCTCGCCACCCCTGACCACCTGTGCCTCTCCTGACTGCTCTTAGGCTCACCGTCGACACCTTTGCTTGGGTACCCTTACTCTCCATCCTCTCGTTACCCCTTTGTCAACATGCTTACCCTGTAGCAATATTATTCCACCTTTTCAAAGGGTCCTGAGGTTGATAATATTCTCTCGGCATTTATACACCTACCTGGTGATACTGTGTTCCTTGGGCATTTAGCAATATAGCCTTCATTTTATTATTGAACGGTCAGGCAGGCCTTGCATCACTTATTTTGTGTTGGTCAGGAGGTTGTTTACAGTTCACCACACTGGGTGACTCTATGTATTCTTGTACATAGTGTATTTTAATTGATTTTAAATTTCTGTTCTCTGATTGTCTGTCTTGTCAAATAATTTTTTGGAATAAACTTGGATTTATACTTTTGCATCGTACATGAGCCTTTTGAATGCATTCTTTCTCTTGTTGTGTTTTCGGTCAATTAATTGTGCATTGGCTCTATTAATACTTGGTTGTGCTACACCCCCCCTGCTGTTATTACATCAAACAACTAAATATGCATCAGACGATTGTAGAAATTACATGTTGTGTTGTTTAGAATATGAAAAGTACATACATGTTAATTTTCATAGGAAGAGGAATAGGATCAAACTCAGGTCCCCTAATATGCCTATTCTGGTTTTATAAGAAAACATTAAGTGGTAGTTCCCTATTGAGACCATATGGGCTTAAAGATTTAAGTCTATGGATCCACTGTACTTCCCTCCGTTTCAACAGTAGTTCCCTATTCCCTCCTCTCTTTGGTGGGGGGATCCTGTCAATGATAAAAAATTGTAGGTCCTCGACCTTGTGACCGGCTTCATTAAAGTGGTGTGGGACCGGGAGGTCAACCTTCTTAGTACGAATACTCGATTTGTGGTTGTTTAAGCGCAATCTACACTCAGTAGTTGTTTCTCCAACGTAGAGGAGGTTACACGGACATTGTAACACATAGATAACATAATCGCTCCTGCAAGTAACGAAAGTCTTAATTTTAAATGTTTTGTTCAAAAATGGATGGGTAAATATTTCACCTTTTAGCATCAATATACAATTGTCGCATGACATACAAGGAAAACAACCTCTGCGGACAGTTTTCTCACTCTTATGTACAGATATGTCAGTTTTAACAAGCCTATCTTTTAGGTTCTTACCCCTCTTATAGGAAAAAAGGGGAGGTAATTGGAAATCCTGTACATTCTTGTAGTATGTGCTTAGAATACGCCAATTCCTGCGAATGATAGAGGCAATATCTAGGCTATGTGTGGTATAGGTGGAAACCTTAGGAATCCGGGAAGTGGTTTTTTGAGATGTATTATGTGAAAGAAGTGTTGTACGGTCCAAAATCGGTACTTTTTCGATAGATTGTCCCACCAGGGGTTTGGGATAGCCTCTGTCGACAAACTTCCTCCCCATCGTCTGGAGTTCAACTGTTCTTAGATCTTTGTCATCAACTATTCTCTGAACCCTCAAGAGTTGGCTGTAAGGTAATGAACAAACCATATTTTTAGGGTGATGACTGTTGTATCTCAAGAGAGTATTACAATCCGTTGGTTTAACGTGTAAAGTCGTCTTTAATCTATTGTCCACTACATATACCTTAGTATCAAGAAATTGTAAATATGATTCAGAAACCACCATCGTGAATTTAATATCAGGGTCCACATCATTCAAAAATTCAAGGAAAAGATCAAGGGATGTACGGTTCCCGGTCCAAATAGAGAAGACATCGTCGATGTATCGCCACCACTCCAGTACATGACTGAAGTGGTGGGACACAGACGCATGCCTCCTCTAAATCCGCCATTACAATATTTGCGTAGGCTGGGGCCACGTTGGACCCCATCGCTGTCCCGCGAAGTTGTACATAGAATTCATCATTGAACATAAAATAATTACACGTAAGGATAGTTTCAAGTAAACCCAATACGAACTCTTTGTTCTCGTTACTGTAGGTTGATCTAGAGTGGGCTCTGGCTACAACAGCAATACCCCGTTCATGGTTAATTGATGTATACAAACTTGTGACATCAAATGACACAAGTAGAGCTCCTTTAGGAACAATGATGGTGGAGATTTTATTTAAAAAATCAGTCGTATCTTTAATGTAAGATTTAGCATTAATGGCAAAGGACCGCAAGATCTTGTCTAAAAAGATGGCAGCAGGACTGAATAATGAGTCTCGTCCCGACACAATCGGTCTACCTGGTGGGGAATCTTTGCATTTATGTATTTTAGGTAAACAGTATAGTAAGGGAATTTTTGGAAATTTGGGAATAAGAAAATCATGTAAATCCTGGTCAATAATATCGACAGCCAAAGCATGATCTACAAGTAGTCTAAGTCTCTTGGTAAAGATTTGTGTAGGGTCAGTGTCAACTCTTCTGTATACCAGAGGGTCATTCAATTGACTATAGATCTCATTCATGTATTTAGGGCGGTCCATAACGACGATCCCACCACCCTTATCTGCGGGTTTAATCACGAGATCGTCGTTATGGACCAAGCCCTCCAAGGCCCTTCTTTCAGCAGTTGACAGATTATTCTTAACTGTAAAGCCTGAGAAGTCCTCTTTATATATCTCAATATCCCTTAGGACAGCAGAAATGAACGATTCAACTGCAGGTGAGGTAGTTGGGGGACAAAAATTACTTTTCACAAACAAGCCACATCCCTTTAAAGTAAAATCACAAGATGTATTACTAGCAACAACTCCCTTCTGTACAGGATCTTTATCCAAGAACCATGTTTTAAGCTTAATCGACCTGAAGAAACGATTAAGTTCAACATCAAAATTCAACCAGTCCATGGCTGTGACCGGATTTAGAGGAGGCATGCGTCTATGTGTCCCACCACTTCAGTCATGTACTGGAGTGGTGGCGATACATCGACGATGTCTTCTCTATTTGGACCGGGGACCGTACATCCCTTGATCTTTTCCTTGAATTTTTGAATGATGTGGACCCCGATATTAAATTCACGATGGTGGTTTCTGAATCATATTTACAATTTCTTGATACTAAGGTATATGTAGTGGACAATAAATAAAAGACGACTTTACACGTTAAACCAACTGATTGTAATACTCTCTTGAGATACAACAGTCATCACCCTAAAAATATGGTTCGTTCATTACCTTACAGCCAACTCTTGAGGGTTCAGAGAATAGTTGATGACAAAGATCTAAGAACAGTTGAACTCCAGACGATGGGGAGGAAGTTTGTTGACAGAGGCTATCCCAAACCCCTGGTGGGACAATCTATCGAAAAAGTACAGATTTTGGACCGTACAACACTTCTTTCACATAATACATCTCAAAAAACCACTTCCCGGATTCCTATGGTTTCCACCTATACCACACATAGCCTAGATATTGCCTCTATCATTCGCAGGAATTGGCGTATTCTAAGCACATACTACAAGAATGTACAGGATTTCCAATTACCTCCCCTTTTTTCCTATAAGAGGGGTAAGAACCTAAAAGATAGGCTTGTTAAAACTGACATATCTGTACATAAGAGTGAGAAAACTGTCCGCAGAGGTTGTTTTCCTTGTATGTCATGCGACAATTGTATATTGATGTTAAAAGGTGAAATATTTACCCATCCATTTTTGAACAAAACATTTAAAATTAAGACTTTCGTTACTTGCAGGAGCGATTATGTTATCTATGTGTTACAATGTCCGTGTAACCTCCTCTACGTTGGAGAAACAACTACTGAGTGTAGATTGCGCTTAAACAACCACAAATCGAGTATTCGTACTAAGAAGGTTGACCTCCCGGTCCCACACCACTTTAATGAAGCCGGTCACAAGGTCGAGGACCTACGATTTTTTAATCATTGACAGGATCCCCCCACCAAAGAGAGGAGGGAATAGGGAACTACTGTTGAAACGGAGGGAAGTACAGTGGATCCATAGACTTAAATCTTTAAGCCCATATGGTCTCAATAGGGAACTTCCACTTAATGTTTTCTTATAAAACCAGAATAGGCATACTAGGGGACCTGAGTTTGATCCTATTCCTCTTCCTATGAAAATTAACATGTATGTACTTTTCATATTCTAAACAACACAACATGTAATTTCTACAATCGTCTGACGCATATTTAGTTGTTTGACTCACTGGCCTACATTACTTACCTTTTTCTCTTTGTTTCTCCACAGCGACCTCTGGATACGGATGTGGACATAATGGATAGCTCAATAAGCGGTGACGTTGGGGTGATCGGGACCTCTTGGAATCAGTGGACCTTGAAGAGGTGGCAGGATTCCTTTGACCGTATGGTTCTACTGGATGTCTGTACCTAGCAGCATCTGTCTTCCTATGGACCACTTGGTACCGTTCCAGAGACCCCCAGCATATGTCCCGTCCAGAGCATCTGAGTCCCACCACCAGAATATGGTCGCATGGAGGCTCGGGTTTTGCCCTTAAACAAGATGGCCGAAGTATAATCAGACAACTCGTGCGCATGTCCCGCACATTACGTGTTGGACTCATAGGGATTAGTTCAAATAATCCGGTCAGATTGTGTTATTTGAATAGATATTTTATTGTTGTGTATGTACCATTTATGTAGCACTTGAACACTTTATCAATATGCACTTTAGACGGATGATTCCGCCTCCTATTTCCTCACACAAATGATATCACGCTGGTAACCATGGCAACACATGCTCCAACCTTATAGTTATATAAGAACCTTTTCTCTTTAGTGATTTTATGTCTGAGTGAATATTTAATATGTATTGTGCACTGCTATGTAGGACGATTTCTGTAATATATGTAGTCCTTTGAATGTAAACTGTTTGTATCCATTATCACACATGTTGGTGATTGCATCACCGCCTATTTAAGTCAGCTGATCGCTGACACACTATGCTTGAGAATGTCTTTATGGAAAAGACGAAACGTCGCATCACTGGTGGAATAAACATCACTTTTTTCACCTAACTTTTTCAGAGTGCTGCTTCATCTGTGTATTTGGTTCTAACATGTTAATAACATTTACCTTCATAATAAAACCTGGAACCATCCACAGAGTACAAGGTCAGGGTACTAAATCTTTGACGTGAGAAAATCCCACAGTCTCCCGGGCCATATGGGCCACATAATCATGGTCCTCCATGAGAAGAAAGTTAATTAACCGGTTCGCGGCTGAGCCCTCTCCATACCCGGTAAGTCTTTGCTGCATATTGCAGCAAAGGCTTACCGGTAACATCCGCGATCGGTGCTATCGGGTGTTTTTACAGTGTGGGCTGCCGGCAAAGCTGCCGGCAGCCTCAAACAGATAGCGGCGCATGGGCGCCGCCATCTTACCTGGGATCGCCGCTCCCCGTGACGTCATCGGGGGGCGGCGATCCGTCTCCATGGTAGCCTCGGGTCTTCCGAAGACCCGAGGCTATTCCCTTTTAACCCCTTCATTACAATGTGCTGATAGCACATTGTAATGAATGAGGAAGAAAATCCCCATATACTGCCATACTGTAGTATGGCAGTATATGATACGATCGATCAGACAACCTAGGGTTAAAGTACCCTAGGGAGTCTGGAAAATAGTATAAATAAAAATAAAAAAAAGTTAAAAAAAAAAAAATAATAAAAAACCCTAAAATTTCAAATCACCCCCCTTTCCCTAGAACTGACATAAATATAAATAAACAGTAAAAATCATAAACACATCAGGTATCGACGCGTCCGAAAATGCCTGATCTATCAAAATATGATAATGGTTTTTCAATGCGTTTAACCCCGTAACGGAAAATAGCGCCCAAAGTCGAAAATGGCACTTTTTTGCCATTTTGAAAAAGTGATCAAAAGGTCGGACAGTCCTAAAAATGATATCATTGAAAATATTATCAAATTTCGCAAAAAATGACACCACGCACCGCTCCGTACACCAAAGTATAAAAAAGTTATTAGCGCCAGAAGTTGGCAAAATCAAAAAAATTATTTTTGTACAGGAGGTTTTAATTTTTGTAAATGTATGAAAACATTATAAAACCTATACAAATTTGGTATCCCCTTAATCGTACCGACCCAAAGAATAAAGTAGACATGTCATTTGGGGCGTTCAGTGAAAGACGTAATATCCAAGCCCACAAGAAAATGGCGCAAATGCGTTTTTTCACCATTTTCATTGCATTTGGAATTTTTTTCCCGCTTCCGATTACATGGCATGGAATATTTAATACCATCATTATGAAGTGCAATTTGTTACGCAGAAAACAAGCCGTCACACAGCTCTTTACGTGTAAAAATAAAAAAGTTATAGATTTTTGAATGTGGGGAGTGAAAAATGAACATGAAAAAACAGGAAAGGGCCCGGTCCTTAACCGGTTAAAATTTCATTAAATACCTGGATCTTCTCCCTCCCTTGCTCCAAAGGCAGTATGTGAACTGGATGCATATAAAAAGTACAAAACCTGCTCAGAAATAAAACATATTGTAAACATTAGTACCAGGATGTTTAAGTGTTTGGGCTGCACTTATTAGCACACAGCTAAATTATTATAACTGTAAACCGTAATTTGCTAACAGTCAGAGGTTCTAACCAAGAAATAAAATGTTAATATTCAATAAGCTGCTACTATCTGCTCAAACACTAGAGCAGGGGTCCCCAAACTTTTTACGTAGGGGGCCGTTCCCTGTCCCCCTTAGACCGTGGGAGGGCCGGACTTAAGTTTAAAAATACACTGGTACCCCCCCCCCCTCAATTAATTATTTAATATACTGCACTCCCTTATGAACTATTTTATATATATTGGCCCAATTAATTAATTAATATACTGGGACCTCTCTCCATTAATTATTGAATATGCCTCCCCCCCATTAATTATGTCTTATGCTTCCCCCCACCATTAATTATTCCCTATACTGCCCCTCCACCATTAATTATTTCCTATACTGCCCATCAAAATTAATTATTTCCTATGCTGCCCCCCACCATTAATTATTCCCTATGCTGCCCCTCATAATTAATTTTTTCCTGTGCTGCCCCCCACCATTAATTATTCCCTATGCTGCCCCTCAAATTAATTATTTCCCATACTGCCCCCCCCCACCATTAATTATTCCCTATACTGCCCCTCCACCATTAATTATTTCCTATACTGCCCCTCCACCATTAATTATTTCCTATACTGCCCCGCCACCATTAATTATTTCCTATACTGCCCCTCCACCATTAATTATTTCCTATACTGCCCCTCATAATTAATTATTTCCTATACTGCCCCTCACCATTAATTATTACCTATGCTGCCCCTCATAATTAATTATTCTCTATACTTCCCTCAAACTAAGTATTTCCTAAGCTGCCCCTCATAACTAACTATTGGCCCCCGGCCACCACAATCTTTTTACTGCCCTTTTTAATAAAAGATAAAAAGCCTGTACTCACCGCCGTGCGTCTTCTATCTTCTTGCCGCGTCTGGGCAGGAAGGGGTGCGCGGCCGCGTGATGACGTCATCGCGCAGCCTAGGTCATGGAGCGATGTGCGCCGGGGTTGTATTCCGGCCACATCGCTCCAGTAATAGTGCTCGAGCGGCCGTTTTCGGCCGCATCGAGCACTATACATAAATGGGTAGGAGCTTCCTATCCAGACGCAGGCCGCGAGGTCCTGGCGCTGCCGCGGCAAACGTCGGGGGCCGGATCGAAACGGTCCGGGCAGTAGTTTGGGGAACGCTGCACTAGAGGGTCTCATCTTACTAAATAATGAGCTATGAGTCTTATGTACTTCATTGGCTTTGAGCCAGTACTTTCCAATGCTAAAGACCTTGAACACAACAAGACAATATAACACTGTGCTGAAATGTTGCCATTCTTGTGATATCTCTGCAGCTGTGTGTGCCACTATCGGACAACAAGTCTCAGGAGTAATACAGGGAAATGTTATTTTAAAATCTTCTACTGCCCACTGCCTTGTCTGAATAATTTTCCCAACCACAGGGGATTTATATAATCATCAGAATCAAATGCTTTAACAGGACCATAAACAGAACAGCACTATCCATTCCCAGAATTCTCTCCATTACATCTGAACACAGTTCTTTCTATGCACCTGCTTTCCCACAAAAATTGCTACCAGCCTTCATATCCATCATGTCATCTTTGCACTTCATCATTCTACACATATCTTACATCAACATCACTGACATTTCCTACTATTGAATTTCAACAGCATACTGTTCTCAAAGTTTATTATCCTCAACCAGCTTCTATGGCTGCCAACAGAGCAAAGTCCTAGTCAATTAAGTTTTGAGAAACTGTTTTTGTAAAATGGCTGCCGGGGCTTGGTCATGGGCAAACTGTTTTAAAATGGCCGCCACTAAAGCATGGTAGGGAGTGGCTTTTGCCTTAACCCCATAGCGCAATAAGACGTACCCTTACGTCTTACTGCGCATGGGGGAGTATGAAGAGGGCTCACGGGCTGAGCCCTCTTCATACTCACCGGGCATTTGCTTCATAATGAAGCAAACGCCCGTCGCTAACACCCGCGATCGGTGCTTGCACCGATCGCAGGTGTTAACCCTTTGATCGCCGCCGGCAAAGCTGCCGGCGGCATTAAAGAGCCGGCGGCGCGTGGGCGCCGCCATCTTGGCTACGATCGTCACTCCCTGTGACGTCACCGGGGAGCGGCGATCCGTTGCCATGACAGCCTGGGATCACACAAAGATCCGAGGCTGTCATGATCGAGGCTATTACAATGTGCGATCTGCACATTGTAATAGATGGTATGCAAAATCCCCATATACTGCCATACTGTAGTATGGCAGTATATGGTAGGATCAATCAGACAACCTAGGGTTAAAGTACCCTAGGGAGTCTGAAAAATAGTAAAAAAAATAAAAAAAAGTAAAAAAAAGTAAAAAAAAAAAAAAAATTATATTAAAAAAACAAAAATTCAAATCACCCCCCTTTCCCTAGAACTGATATAAATATAAATAAACCGTAAAAATCATAAACACATTAGGTATCGCCGCGTCCGAAAATGCCCGATCTATCAATATATGATAACGGGGTTTCACTGCGTTTAACCCCGTAGCGGAAAATAGCGCCCGAAGTCGCAAATGGCATTTTATTGCCATTTTGAAAAATAGAAAAAATTCTATAAAAAGTGATCAAAAGGTCGCACAGTCCTAAAAATATAAGCATTGAAAACGTCATCAGAAGTCGCAAAAAATGACACCACTCACAGCTCCATACACCAAAGTATGAAAAAGTTATTAGCGCAAGAACACGGCAAAATGAAGAATTTTTTTTCTGTACAGGAGGTTTTAATTTTTGTAAATGTATGAAAACATTATAAAACCTATACAAATTTGGTATCGCCGTGATCGTATTGACCCAATGAATGAAATAGACCTGTCATTTGGGGCGCACAGTGAAAGCTGTAAAAACCAAGCCCACAAGAAATGGCGCAAATGTGTTTTTTCAGCATTTTCACTGCATTTAGAATTTTTTTCCCGCTTCCCAGTACCCGGCATGGAATATTTAATACCATCACTACGAAGTGCAATTTGTTGCGCAGAAAATAAGCCATCACATAGCTCTGTACATGGAAAAATAAAAAAGTTATAGATTTTTGAAGGTGGGGAGTGAAAAATAAAAACGCAAAAACGAAAAAGGGTCTGGTCCTTAAGGGGTTAAAGATAAAGGGGCGTGACTGGTGCCATGGTGATTTGGGGAGGAGGGGGGCACCTCAATTATAAAAAGTCTCTCCCAACTCCTTTAATCCACCCTTCTGATGATATGGGATAAAGGGGGTGGAGTCTAACAGGGCGCTGCTCCGCGCAATCTTTCTTCTTTGTTTCAGGGAAGAAAAATAACACATAAAATCTCCCTCTTTTTCTTCAAACTACTTTTCCACAATAACTTATCTGTCTCATTATTGCCCGTCGCTTTCTGTCAAGCTCTCTTAGCTAAGCGGACACTCGAAAGGATTCTCTACACAGATCTCATGATTTACAACATATCTCTGTTACATTCCTTTCCACTAATTCATTATTCCAGCATGAATATTTGACTTCTACTTCTTGCTGGGGACATAACTCGTATGAGTATGTCTCATTAGTTATTATACTGCCATACAGGCTCATATATATCAGCCTGTATGGCAGTATAAAAAAGATGGGGTCGAATAGTGAGATGCGCTACATCCAAAGTGATATTATTAGTTTTATTGGAAAGTAGGACTACGCGTTTCAACACCGTAACGGCGTCTTCATCAGGTCAAACACTGTACAATTACATAATACAAGACAAAAACAGAAACAGAACATGACGTGTTATGGTTAGTAATAGGTGAGCTTTACAGGACACAAGATTTCGTAAAAACTACGGTTTAGTAAAACAATGGTTAAAAAGATGATTCATATATATAGATATACAGACATATGAATAGACATGTATAGAATTAGACATATATAGGAGTGCTGTTTAGACATATATAGAGAGTAATGAATATAGATGATTAAATAGATAGATAACTAAATGAATGAACAAATGATAGTATGAACACTAGATGATAAAGTGGATTGAGTACCGTATATTGGGTAAGTGCATGAATGAGCTGGCGGATGGGTAATGAATGAATATATAAATAAATAAATTAATAAATAAATTAATTAGTTGAATGGATGATAAGGTATGTAAGGTGTGGAGTAGAAGTACCTGCAGGAGGTCCTGCTGGTTCTGTGGCAGGATCTATGCTGCCTAGGTGTCCAAACCTGGTGGGGGAGGAAAGGGTACACATGATGCCGAAATTCAGAGTGAGCAGATGGGGTCCGGGTGTTTTAGTGTGGGAGATACTTACCGCGGTGTTTCAGTGCAGCGGAGAGAAGGCTGCGTGCTGTCACTGGCGCGGGATGAACAGGGCGCGTGGTGAAGACACGCGGTTTTTATTGATTGACAGCCGGACTGGTGTGGTGACAATGCGCATGCGCAGGTCACGGAGCGGAGATAGGATGAATGAGAGTGTGAGACGGGGAATGAGAGGAAGAAGATGCTGACAATACTTGTTATAGGTGATTAATTTGAATGTAAGTGAAATGATGGAGGAAATAAGTAGGTAATAAGTAGAATGGGCTTATGAATGTAAATATGGACATAGATAAGGGGATGTGGCTTTGTGACACAGAATAAGATAGTCTTACATGAGAATTAGTGATATTAGAAAATATGACAGTTAAAACCAATAATCTTAATCCTCTGCTCTTAAACATATAATTCATAATTTTTTACAAGGAGAGGAAATTCCTATACATGAAAAAGGTACAAAAAGTGCCTATGCATACAAAAGTACTACATACACACGTGCATATAAAAACACCTATGCACATATGAATATGTATATGCATACATATATACACACGGGACGTGCGAGTGCGTGCATGCACACACGCAGATCAACACAGAGAATACAGATTAAAATATATGATAAAATATATAAAGAATAAAGATATACAATGCGTATTTCATCATTTGTAATTTATAGGATGAAAAAATAAATAATGATAATAATAATAATATAATAATGTTAATA
Source organism: Engystomops pustulosus (assembly GCF_040894005.1). Lineage (NCBI taxonomy): Eukaryota > Metazoa > Chordata > Amphibia > Anura > Leptodactylidae > Engystomops > Engystomops pustulosus. The sequence goes on along the minus strand of NC_092416.1, from coordinate 107,276,313 downwards.
ATAATGGTAATGGATGGAAACAACCACTTAGAATAAAATAACAACAAACAAGCTGATGGTACCATGCGCGCGTGCACGAACCTTAGCACATGCACACATGAGTATGGCATGGTGAAGTGAAAGGAACGTGCAAAACGGCAGTGGTATATGTGCACCATTAGCACAGACATTAGAATTTGCAATTAAAATTTGCAAGGACATTACAAGGATTGTTTAGGGGTGATCCAGAGATATTGGCGGTGGGGTCCAGGAAATGAGGTGATGGAGGTTGGTTTTAGAACCAGGTAGGTTTTAGATGTTTCCACCATATCATTCAAACCAGCGGGTGAAAGAGTGTCCAGTTTATAGATCCAATAGGATTCCCGTTGGCGCAGTCTTTGGAATCTGTTGTTGGTGGAGGGGGGTATTTCTTCGATTGGAGTGATTCTGATGTCGCTAAAATCCTTACCGTGTTTGAGAGCGAAATGGCTTGAAACACTATGTTTCAGGTAGCCATTAGTGATGTTAGACTTGTGGTTGTTAATTCTAACGTGTAGTTCCTGGGTCGTTCTGCCGATGTACTGCAGGTTACATGGGCATTCCAGGAGGTAAATGATAAAGGATGAGTGGCAGTTAAGAAAAGAGATAATTTCGAAGGACTCACCGGTAGTGGTTGAGATGAAGGTTTTCCTCTTATGCTGAATGTTTGAGCAACACAGACACCTAGGAGTGCCACACTTATAAGATCCTTTGAGGGTCAGGAAAGTGGTGGATTGGGTTTTGGTTGTTGTTTTGAGTTTACTGGGGGTGAGTATGTTGCGGAGGGTTCTGGCTCTTCTGAAAGTGACTGATGGTCGGTTGGGCAAGGAGAGTTTGAGGTGTGGATCACTGAGTAAAATGGGCCAATGTTTTGTCAGGATGCTTTTGATGTTGCTATGGCTGGTGTTGTATGTTGTGATGAATTTGAGTGTGGGGGGGGGGGGGTTGTTTCGTTGCTGGTGTATTGTTGGATTGCTTGGTTGAAGACATTGATTCTGGGTTATTTATTAATTTATTTAATTAAATTAATTTATTTACTTATATATTCATTCATTACCCATCCGCCAGCTCATTCTTGCACTTACCCAATATACTCAATCCACTTTATCATCTAGTGTTCATACTATCATTTGCTCGTTCATTTAGTTATTTATCTATTTAATCATCTATATTCATTACTGTCTATATATGTCTAAACAGCACTCCTATATATGTCTAATTCTATACATGTCTATTCATATGTCTGTATATCTGTATATATGAATCATCTTTTTAACCATTGTTTTTACGAAATATTGTGTCCTGTAAAGCTCACCTATTACTAACCATAACACGTCATGTTCTGTTTCTGTCTCGTATTATGTAATTGTACAGTGTTTGACCTGATGAAGACGCCGTTACGGTGTTGAAACGCGTAGTCCTACTTTCCAATAAAACTAATAATATCACTTTGGATGTAGCGCGTCTCACTATTCGACCCCATCTTTTTTCCCTTTCCTCGTACAATTTATCTGGATCCATATTCCAGCTCCGGCGCCTGGTTCGAAACAAATCCCCCAGAATTTTTTCTTCCTCTTCAGTATAAAAACTAATGAGACAAATGATGGCTGATGACTTCACTACACAACTCCCAACTATTAGCAACACACAGAAGATCAATATTTGTATATGACTAGGTTCAATAACCAGAGCTTTACTTTGGTCAAAACTGTACAGGTGAGAAGCCAACTAGACAGCTATCCTGACCAGAGACACAGGAGGCTTACAGGCAAGATAACATGTATTTTTTTACCTTTTTATGGGGCTGCAATCCCCACCTCTTGTGTTGTTCAGCCAGACTTCGACAATCCTTAATGCAGCTTCACAATCTTGTACCCTGCTCTGGCCACAAATTATTGCAGTAACTATTTTGGATTGCACACTAAAACCTGTGTGCCACTCTGAACGTATTGATCTCTGCGTACACATTATTTAATATATATATTATCCAATTTGGAGCAAAGAATCACACAGAAATGGCCAAGGTCAGTAAGATTCTCCTGCATCTTCCTTATCTTTGCTTCTTAAGGATTTCTTGAACAAAGCTTTAGCTCTTTCTGTCCTCTTACAAAGAATTTGATTGCAGCTGCTCAATGTACAATCAGTTTCCGGAATTAATACAGTTTCCCATTCTCCCACCGTCAAATCACCCCTGGTTCCTCCGATTGTGAAATTACAACCTCATGACGTCTTACCAAGTCTTATGAGGGACTTGTGCTTGTCAGCGTGCTGCGTCGACTCTCTATCCCTCCCTAACGTCCCTACCAAAAGGAAACCAGGTCTATGGGCAACACCACATGGGTACCAGTACTGGCCCCAAACCCCTACACATGCTTCAAGGCTTGGGGCAGCCCCAAGCCCCTACTCACTCTTCAAGGCTTGGAACTCCTAACTATCCCTCCCTACCTTACCATCCGCCCAAAATCAAAATACAACCGTCAGTGTCTACTATATGAGACCCGAACACAACTCAATGCTCAATATTTCCACCGCTGCAGCAATAACCATAACCACGACTGGTCGGGAGAAGGCTTAGAGTAACCTGGGTTGGCAGTGACACTATAACAATGTATAAAATTCTTGAAACTACACAGCAGAGTCCGAGACCTGTCACTTAGGCTTGGCCCTCGGGTCGGCTTAGAAGTGAAACTAACTCAAAACCAACGACACAGGTAAGACAAAGATTCAAAAATCATTGAACTTACCGTGTTCAGTTGAGTTGATCAGACTCAAGTCAGTCCAGAGAATGGCCATAAAACACCCTTTGATTGCCGGTCAGGGGTCCCTCTTGGCTCCTCGAGTGTACGATCCGAGTCACGGCACCATCTGTCAAGTTCTGTTTTTGTTCACACAACCTCAGATTCTCTAATACTGATAACAGTCACAGGTGAGCTCAGGAGAAGAAATCAGACCAAACAACGTATGGTATGATATCTCAACTTCTACTAACTGCTAGGCAGATGTGATACTCTATTCACGTCACAAAGGATTTTTACAGAAACCCTCAGTGGGCTGGACCTGGCATAGTTAGCTAAAGATAAGAATTAATGTCTGTAGCTCATTGGTTAGTAAATTATAATATGATAATTGCGGAAACTAAGGCTGTTTCTTCTTGTATTGGGCAGTATCATTATTCAGCCAAAGCCACATTCTTTCACTGCACAGGGCTCTGTTGTCAATCTTCACCCATAGTCTGGCCTCATCTTAGTTTTCAGCATTTAGCAAGTATATGAAAAATAAAAACATTTGCATTAAACATATAACAATACTTCACAATACCACCGCGCCTCGGTGCTCCCCGCTCACTGTCCCAACTAACGGGAAGCGAGGAGAGAACTTTCTCTCCACTCCCTGCCCTGTGTAGGGACAGGAAGCCACTGGAGTGTGGATGCGGGGGAAGGGCATTTAACCTCTCTGCTTCCTGTCCCTACAGAGGTCAAGGGTCATCCTCCACTTGGGGCCATCATGGAAAATGGCATTTTTTTTTTGTAAAAAAACTTATCATCCAACATTTACCACTAAAATGAAGCGCAACATGTGGGGGAAAAAAAACAATCTCAGAATCATTTTGATAAGTAACAGTGTTCAAAAGTTATAACCATATAAAGAGATGCAAGTCAGAATCCAAAAAATGGGACTGAGCCTTAAGGACGCAGCCATTTTGTAGCTTAAGGGGTTAATAAAGTATAAGAAACAAATCACACAAAGACCCACCACATTTGGTATGGCCGCGTCTGTAACGATCTGTATAATAAAACATAATCGTTACTGGACCTGCATGGAAAACGCCGGGGAAAAAGCGCTGCAAAAAAAGAATTTTTAATTAATACCTTTAAAAAATGCTTTAAAGAGTGATTAAAATGTTACGCACTATAAAATGAGACCACTAAAAAGAACAACTTCTCACAAAAAAATAATCCCCTAACCAGATTTCTCAGCCAAAAAATAAATAAGTTATGCATATGAAAAGACTGAAACTAAAATGAACAAAATTTTCTCCAAATTAGTTTTTTTTCAGTAAAATTTAATAGAATACACAAAACCCCCACATATTTGGTATCGCTACGTCCGTTACAATCTGCATAATAAAACAATCGTTATTGGATCTGCAAAATGAACCCCATAAAAACAACCCCAAAAAAAAAAAAAAAAAAAAAAAAAAAGATTATTTTAATTAATAAAGGTAGATCGGGTGGTAGATGGATCAATAGGACGTGAGGATAGCCCTTTTAAGGGCTAATCCTCATGTCCCCGCGCTGTTTTGTGAACTTATATGATCACTTTATGCTAATTTTGTTATGTTGCTACTGGAGCGTGGAGTAGCCGCAGCTGTGGCTACACGGCGCGACTACTCCCTGCCCCAGTAGCCACTTTACCCCTCCTACCCACAATCTTCGGCGCGCAGCTCCTTGCAGCTGCGCGCCCTCGTCCGACGAACCTGCCGTCTGCGCATGCGCCTTCTGTTCTGCGCATATGCAGACGGCAGGTTCGTCGGACGATTGAGGGTAGGAGGGGTAAAGTGGCTACTGGGGCGTGGAGTAGCCGCGCCATGTAGCCACAGAATTTATTCTCATGTTCAAAGGCACTTGCCACTTTATCTCATTGTGCATTGTTTTATAACTAGTCCTAGCAGGCTAAGATATCTCTGCATTCACATACACCAGTGGGGGTCCATTTCGGACTGTGTGGGGCTGTTAGCATACTGCGCATATTAGGCGCACTTATGCATTGTGTCATGGCTCATGTGGCCATTTGTTTTTAAATGTTTTTATGTTAGTGCTACTATATTTAAATAAAGTAAGAAGTATTGTTACAATTCACTTTATGACAATCATTTTTTGGCCAAGTTGTTTTGCACATCCCCGCTGCTTAGTTCATTAGAATGTGATACATTAGACACTGGGATGTGACGCTAGTCAGTCCACACATTTATATTTACAGCTGCGGCTACTCCAGGCCCCAGTAGCCGCATAACAAAATTAGCATAAAGTGATAATATAAGTTAACAAAACAGCGCGGGGACGTGAGGATTAGCCTATAAAAGGGCTATCCTCACGTCCTATTGATCCACCTACCACCCGATCTACCTTTATAGGTAGATTCGTGGTGATAGGTTCCCTTTAAAAAAATGCTCTAAAAAGTGATTTTAAAAGCTACGCATTCTAAAATAAGACCACTAAAAAGATCAATCTTTCTCGCAAAAAATAAGCCCTTAACCAGATTTGTAAGCCAAAAGTAAAAAAGTTATGCATATGAAAGTCGGTGATGCCAAAATTAACATTTTCGCCAAATTACTATATAAATGAGTGTTTTTTCGTAATCGTGGAGACCCATAGAATAAAATTAATATAACATTTTTATATGGTAAACGGCCAAAAACGAAAAAAAAGAAAAAGGTCCTAAAAATTGAGTACTAGCTATACTTTTTTTTTTTTTTTTATTGTGGACCTATATGGGCTTATTTTTTACCACGAGATGCACTATTCTGGTACACATTTTTGGGGCATCTATAGCGAATTGGTGAGATTTTATTAACTCTTTGTTGATAAACTCCATCAACAATTAATATAACTCCATCAACAAAAAGTTAATAAAATCTAACCAATTAGCTATAGATGCCCCAAAATTATGTACCAGAAAAGTGCATCTCGTGGTAAAAAATAAGCCCCTATAGGTCCACAATAAAAAAAAAAAATGTTTTAGCCTGTACAATTGACATAGCAAATCTGATCTGCATGGCGCCTCCTTCCCTTCTATGCACGGCCGTGCGCCCATACAGCAGGTTACCACCTCAATACAGGGTATCGGTGTACTCGGGAGGAATTGGGTATCAAACTTTGTGGAGCCTTTTTTCATTTAATCCATTACAAATGTTTAATTTTCCACCCAAAATGAATGTATTGTCAAAAAATATTACAATTTGTAGACCACACCTCCATTTTGTTTTAACCCCTATAAAACACCTAAAGGGTTAACAAGCTTCTTAAAAGTGGATTTTCATACGTTGAGGTGTGTAATTTCCATAATGGGGTCATTAATAATTCTTGCTATTATTTAGGCCTCTCAGTCAATTAAAAGTTGAGCAGGTCCATCTAAATATTAGTTTTGGTGATTTTCCCAAAAATTTGAAAAATGGAACCCAAATTCTGAGCCTCATAACATTCTAGTAAAATATGTGAAATTTTTAAAAACCATGCCAACATAAAGCAGTCATTTGGGAAATGTAAGTTCTGAATTTATTTGGGTACAATGACTATCTGCATCAAAAGTGGAGAATTAAGAACTTTGAAAAGAACTAATTTTTTCCAAATTTTTTCCAAATTTACAGTAGTTTTTTTTTCATAACAAAACACAAAAGATATCCAAATTTTTTAAATAATTTGAAGTACAATGTGTAGTGAGAAAATCTCAAAATCCCATGGATATCTTATATCGTTCCAAAGCTATAAGCACTTAGTGACACAGGGCTGATTTAAAAAATGGGATCGCATCCTAAAGGCCAAAAGAGATTGAGTCCCGTAGGGGGTTAACATTGGGATAACAGTTTACACTTCAGCAAGGAAGAAAAACACTTTCAAATCAGCCAAACATGGTTACAAGTTAACTCCTTAGCGCTCTGCGCCGTAGCTGTACTGCGCTGAGTCCCGCGAATTGCACTCAGCGCAGTACAGCTACGGCGCAGAGACGATGTCGGTTCAGCGCTGCACAGCAGCCGAACCGACATCGTTAGCCGCGGGATTTCAGCGTTAATTTACCGCTGACATCCCCGGCTAACACCCGCGGTCGGAGTGGGCTCCGATCGCGGGTGTTTAACCCGTTAAATGCCGTGGTCAACGCGACCGTGGCATTTAACATGCCTTCTGGGGGTCTTTACCCCACGATTGCCCCCCCCCCAAAACGGTGCGCCCTCTCCATAGCCGGTAAGTCTTTGCTGCATATTGCAGCAAAGGCTTACCGGTAACACCCGCGATCGGTGCTAGCACCGATCGCGGGTGTTTGCACAGCGATGGCTGCCGGCAGCCTCAAAAAGCTGCCGGCAGCCTCAAAAAGGCATCGGGGCGCATACTCACCCTCCGTTGGCCCCGATGTCCGCGCTGTGCTGTCTTCAGTCTTCCGCGCCGTCTTCTTTCTTCTGCTGGGCGCCGCCATGTCTTTCCCCGGGTCGGCGCCTAGTATGACGTCAGCAGCGGCGCGTCATACTAGGCGCCTGCCGGGGAAGATCAATGGCGGCGCCCGGCAGAAGAAAGAAGACTGCGCGGACATCGGGGGAGCATCGGGGAGCTCACTGACAGGTCTACAGGACCCTTACTGATACATTTCTTAAGGAAAACAGACTACACTGCACATTAGTAGAAAAACCTCAGACACACGGTAGGATTATTGCACACCGTACCATTTTTTTTTTTTTTTTTTTAAATCGGGTAGTTTTTATTAAAGGTTCCCCCCTCCCATGAACCCCCAAAGAGTTGCATGCAAACACAGAGAATGTCTGCCGCAGGCAGTAAATACAAGCTTTGTCATAGATGCATATTATCACAAGAAAATTACAAAATATTTGCGTTACTGTACTGCTTTGTGTGCTTTAATCTGCTTGCATCACAAACAAAATCCCAACATTCCCCACTACAGAAACCCTCCCTCCTCCCCATGAGCCAGCTCCTTACCTGGACCATCAGGTCCTAACCTACTACCCTGTGTGCGCCTCATACTTCCTTATTTTGATAAAGATAACTGATATTCTAGACTTGCTCTAATTCTAACCAGGGTAGCAGAGGGCTGACCGGGAGTATCAAACCATCTACCCCATATCTTTTCAAATTTAGGAACAATTCCTTTTTACATATGTACTATATTCTAATTGTATAACTGTATTCATGCGTTTGTAAACTCTTTTTGTCAGGAGGTCTAGGCCTTATCCAATGAGCAGCTATAACCTTTCTAGCTTGATACAAAGATCGTTGTATTGCAATATTAGTACCATCCAACGGTACAAAAAAACCCCTTGAAATTGGATATACACACCACCACATTCTATTGTACCAAAACCTAATTGTTTAAAAATGCATGAAATCCAAAATGCCAATATATCTGAATATTCCAGATGATATCAAAATATATGGTAATAGTGCAATAGAAGATCTAAAATGGCACCAATCAAACCTACAATTAAGAATCTCTTAAAAATTCCATTAAAAATGCCCTGTGCTAAACTAACACAGTAACATAAAATACTGTATCATAAGCGACGCCTGCAATACCAATGATATATACCTTGTATGTTGTTACACTGGTTGAATGTTGCAAATGTTACAATAAGAAAAATACACTAAGCAAACTATTGAATTTTACCAGGTCGGGATAAAAATAGGTGCACTGAATAATATTTGCGCCTGGGCGCATTCGATTTCTTAATGTGGAATAAATAAAGAAGTGGTATTTTTAAATGAAATTGCTGAAGACTGCTGGCAATTCATTTCTTGTTTCTATCAAATCTATAAATAACACATACTTACCTGCTTAGGGATCGCTTTACTGTGGGTATTTGGGCCTGTACCAGCCTGGCTATGGGTTTTGGGGGAATTGTCACAATTAGCCAACTTAATGTAGACCACCAACGCTGTGCTCCGTAGGGGGCAAACAATACATTTGCTCACAGTAGAACAATGAGCATTGTGCAAATCTTTATATTCTGACATAAGTAACTTTTTCATACATCAGCAAAAGTGTGTTGTAAAGTGTAATTTGAGCAGAACATGCAGATGTTTTCATTAACACCATATTACCGTATTTTTCAGCCTATAAGGCACACCTCTAATAAATGCCTGCTAAGACATCTAGGTTTATATATAAGGCGCAGGATCAAATGCAGTACCTAAAAATGACCAGCAGGTGGCAGACCTGTGCACAGTTCAAGCCAGCTACACTTCCCGGGAAACTTGTCTTCAGCGTGTCAGAGAGCTCCTATCTCAGAGGTATGGCTGCTGAGGGTTAATGCAGGGTGATGCAGCAGGGGTTAAGCGGTCTCCCTCTGCCCCTTCTGCTTCCCTCCTCAGCCAGGGTGTTATTCCTGTGGGGTTCCCTGTGGCTCCTTCTCTTTCCCCTGTTATAGGGCTGTCAGGTATGGGGGATTGTTTACTGATGATGATGATTGCCTCGTGGCAGCTCCGGTCTCTCCGTGCTAGGGGAGGCCAGGATGGGCACAATGTTAGTTGTGGTGCCAGGGCACTTCAGGAGCTAGGGACCCTGTATACTGTGTGGGAAGGTGTGTGGGGACACTGGTAAATGTACAGTACATCTTGTCTTTAGCACAATTCTGTATAAGTTCATATATAAGGCGCACCTTTGATTTCTGAGAAAATTGAAGGATTTTGGTGCGCCTAATACAATACAACTTTATGGTAGAGTCTTGTGAATAAACTATCTATTACAAACTGCAGAAAGCACTGCATGATAGGCCTAGGAGAGGCTCAGAAACACCTGGTTGCAAGAACTGATTGGTGCCCTCATCTCTGAGGCCAGCCATGGATCACTCAATTTCTTCAACTGTAATGGGAGAATTTAAAGCCTCCAACTGTTCAAGTGTGATTGAAGGAAGGCAAATTTATCTTAAATAGTCTGTGGCGTGAGTAGAGCACTGTCTTGTACATGTTTAAAATGTATTAAAGAAGCTGCTTTGAGGATCAGCAAGACAGTAAAGAATAAATGAACATTACTGCTTTTTATACTGCAGTAAGTATAAAGGTGATCATTATAAGTTGCAATGTTTCAGCTCATCCATAGAGCCATTATCAAGCTTGATAATGGCTCTATGGATGAGCTGAAACGTTACATCTTATTCTGCCATGGGTGAAAAAGATCACCTTTATACTTACTGGAGTGCTGCCTCATTGCATTTTTTTGATATCTGACATTACAAACCGGGTGGATCAGGTTTGTTGGAGGCGTGGACACCCACCAATGGACTTGATCCATTATACTCGCTGTGCTGCTCCACAATTGGACTGTTTGCTATACACACTTTGTAATATCCAATTTTCTATGCATGTAACCTGATTAACAGTGCTGCGGAACATGTCAAAGAGTTTTATGAACACACTGTAGTAAGCAAATGATTTCATTTAATCAGTCAAAGAAAAAGAGGGAAAAAAAGACTGCATGAATTGTGATTTTCACTTTAAGTGCTTTCTATGGAGATACTGTTCATGAGTCAAATCTAATCTGTACAATAAATTAATTGCTAACAGATGAACATGAGTGAAGCATCAGAACAGCTTTGTGGAACCCTTAGTACAGATGATGGGCTGCATGGCACTAACTAAAGTAGAATTTCTATGTTCTGAAGTCCAAGATCAATACACAGACCATGCAGCAATCTTCACGCAACTCCATAATGACCCTCATGTGCTTCAAACCAGGTTAACACTGGCAGCCTGAAGATATCCCTGGAGATACTGGAGTGCATCCGCATTCAGACTTCTGCTAATCATGGAGGTGACCTAAAAGACAGGAATTTCATGTTGAATATTTATCAGTGTACTATGACGACACTTTGCATAACATAATATTAACACAATATAAAAGATGAGCTTACCCGCCCAGGACAGGAAGCAGACAGCGTTTGAAGAGACTGCGCCAGGAGGATTTTGGGATTACTGACCATGTCCCCAATAGGGTCATGTTCCTTTTTGCCTGCAAAAGCCAACTGAGAGAAAGCGGTCTGGTATCCAGGTGTATCTTCAATGTCAATGAAGTGTTCATCATCAGGAATGGTGTCATCTTCAGGAAGCTCAAACAGACCAATAAGGGCCTGTAACAATGGGATCCTACCAAATGAAAAACAAATTAGCTCAGATTCATTGAACATTAGGGATAATAATATTGTGGAGAGAAAATGAGCAATTTCTTCAGGAAGACACACTGCTGCTGCTCAATCTTCTACTTACAGTCATGGCCATAAGTTTTGAGAAAGACACAAATATTATATTTTCACATGATCTGTTGCCCTCTGTTTTTTATGTGTATTTGTCAGATGTTTTTATCACATACAGAAATACAAGTGCAATCATATTATTAGTAACAAAAGCTTTTATTGACAGTTAGAATGAGTTAATGCAGCAAGTCAATATTTGCAGTGTTGAACCTTCTTCACGGCCTCTGCAATTCTCCCTGGCAGCTCTCAATCAACTTCTGGGCCAAATCCTGACTGATAGCAGTCCATCCTTGCACATTCAATGCTTGCATTTTGACACAATTTGTTGGTTTTTGTTTGTCCACCCGTCTCTTGATGATTGACCACAAGTTCTCAATGGGATTAAGATCTGGGGAGTTTCCAGGACATGGACTCAAAATCTCTATGTTTTGTTCCATGAGCTATTTAGTTGTTCTATGGCAAGGTTCTCCACCATGCTGGAAAAGGCATTGTCGATCACAAAACTTGGACAGTTGGGAGACGTTGCTCTTGGAGGACATTCCGTTACCATTCTTTATTCATGGATTTGGTTTTAGGCAACACTGTGAGAGCTGATTCCCTTGGCTAAGAACAACCCCACACATGAATGGTTGCAGGATGCTTTACAGTTGGCATGAGACAAGACTGGTGGTATCACTCACCTTGTCTTCTCCGAACAAGCTGTTTTCCAGATGTTCCAAACAATCGGAAAGGGGATTCATCAGAGAAAATGACTTTACCCCGGTCCTCAGCAGTCCACTCCCTGTACCTTTTGCAGAATATCAGTCTGTCCCTGATGTTTTTTCTGGAGAGAAGTGGCTTCTTTGCTGCCCTCCTTGACACCAGGCCTTGCTTCAAGAGTCTCCGCCTCACAGTGCGTGCAGATGCACACCTGCCTGCTGCCATTCCTGAGCAAGCTCTGCACTGCTGGTACCCCGATCCAGAAGCTGAAACACTTTTAAGAGACTGTCCTGGCGCTTGCTTGTCCTTCTTTGGCGCTCTGGAGCCTTTTTGGCAATAATGGAATACCTCTTTGAATTCCTTGATGAAGCGATAGATTGTTGACTGAGGTGCAATCTTTCTAGCTGTGATACTCTTCCCTGTTAGGCCAGTTTTGTGCAGTGCAAGGATGACTGCATGTGTTTCTTTAGAGATAACCATGGTTAACAGAAGAGAAACAATTATGCCAAGCACCAGCCTCCTTTTAAAGTGTCCAGTGGTGTGATTCTTACTTAATCATGAAAGATTGATCTCCAGTCCTGTCCTCATCAACACCCACACCTGTGTTAATGGAGCAATCACCGAAACAATGTTAGCTGCTCCATTTAAGGCAGGCCTGCAATGAAGTTGAAATGTGTTTTGGGGGAAAAAGTTCATTTTCTAGGCAAATATTGACTTTGCAATAAATTGCTGTTAAGCTGATCACGGTTTATAACATTCTGGAGTATATGCAAATTTCCATTATAAAACCTGATATAGTAGACTTTGTAAAAATTAACATTTGTATCATTCTCAAAACTTACGGCCATCACTGTAGAATACTGACCAATGAACTTCAACTAGAGTTGGAGAAGGGTGTCAGTCCCATGAACAAGTCAATGACTTAAAACTGTAGCATGCATCAGTAAAATATGCAAAAGAGAAAGCAGACAACAGATCTGTTTAATCATGTTTCACCAAAATAGTTACCTTTTACTAGATTCGGGCATTGGCTTGTACTACGTGTCCCCTATAAGTTTGGGGCTTTTTCTGCATGCTATCCCTCTTGGTTGTAGACAAAAAGGAGGTCATGTAGTAGCCCATACTTTAGCTATTCACCCACTGGAACCTTCAAACAACATCTTGTAGCATTACTATGTTTATGATTCCGGTTTTACGGATATGTTATTTGAATTTGTATTCCCATCTGACTGGGTCCAAGGTATTTTAAGCCAGTGCCGTAGGCAAGATGTTTTTTATGCATCTTTCTTGTTATCTTTATAAACTCAAAAAGAGTTAAAATAAAATTAATATTCCCATGTGTCGGCTGGCTTCCTCAGGGGTGTTGTTGTGTGGTAGAGTGTCCCCTATAATCACCAGAGATTCACTTCAGGCATGAACCAGAAGTATACTGTGCGCTCACTGGGGTAGATCCATGTCTACAGGGGACGCACATGCATAGAACAAGCAAGTGCGGAAGGTGAAATCCTACTAACAATGCATACTTCCGAAGTCGTGGTTCGCGCATGCGCAGCAACAGTAAATGTCCCATAGTAATAACTAATATGATGCGCATGCGCTAGGCCCGCCATCGGTTCTGCACCACTAGGTGTTGAAATCGCGCTAAAAATATATGGTCCTTAAACGTGAAGCCGCACGTGTGCCCAATTCCCTAGAGCGTGCAAGGACCTGGGTATATTGGTCAGCATTGTAGTTTGGGGACATAGAAATACACATACGCCCATGTCAGTTAACCCCTAGGCGCACCAGGACGTTATAGTACGTCCCCGGCGCTAGATGCTTAGCGCACGGGGACGTTCTATAACGTCCTGCTTCTGGCACCGGCTCACGAACGGAGCCGGTACCAGAAGCAGCGGCTGTCAGCTGTCTAGTACAGCTGACAGCCTGCGCTAACACCCGCGATCGGAGCCGGCTCCGATCGCGGGTGTTAACCCCTTACTCGCCGCGGTCAAACATGACCGCGGCGTGTAAGGGTGTTTGCGCTGTGGATCGGATCCCCCGTGCCGCTTACCGGGGGATCCGATCCACTTCTGGGCAGCTCCGAGGACTGGCATGTGCCCCGGAGCTGCCCAGTCTCCATGGCAGCCAGACCCCTTCCGGGTCTGGCTGTAAACTGTCTGAGCATGCGCAAGCTTGCTCAGACAGTTTACACTGCTCTACAATAAAATAGTATTGTAGAGCAGTGTATTGAACTTAAACCAGTGATCAGAGCATCACTGGTTCAAGTATGTATAAGTAAAAATATGCAAAAACACTTAACACTACACATTATAATAAATAAAAAATAAATACATAAAAATATAAGCCCCTAAAATGTCACTTTCCCATAAAAACACTTAATAAAGTATAAAAAACACAAAAACACAAAAAACCCCGCATATTTGGTATTGCCGCGTCCGTAACAATCTGTATAATAAAACAGAATCGTTACTGGACCCGCACGGTACACGCCGTAGAAAAAAAACGCAAAAACGTTCCGAAAAAAGATAATTTTTAATTAATACCTTATCAAAAAATGCTCTAAAAAGTAATTTAAAAAATGTTATGCACTCCAAAATAAGCCCACTAAAAAGAACAACTCTTCTCGCAAAAAATAAGCCCCTAACCAGATTTGTCAGCCGAAAAATAAAAAAGTTATGCATATGAAAAGATGGTGATGCTAAAATGAACAAGATTTTCTCCAAATTGGTTTTTATTCAGTACAATTGAATAAAATACACAAAACCCCCACATATTTGGTATCCCTGCGTCCGTAACAATCTGCATAATAAAACAGAATCGTTATTAGTTCCGCAAAGTGAACCCCGTAAAAAACAAAACAAAAAAAAGCTCCATAAAAAAGATCATTTTCAATTAATACCCTATAAAAATGCTCTAAAAAGGGATTTAAAAAATGTTATGCACTCTAAAATAAGACCACTAAAAAGAACAATCCTTCTCGCAAAAAATAAGCCCTTAAACAGATTTGTGAGGCAAAAAATAAAAAAGTTATGCATATGAAAGACGGTGATGCTAAAATTAACAACATTTTTGCCAAATTACTTTTTATGCAGTAAAAATGGGAAAAAAATAAAAAATCTATATAAATGAGGTCTTTTTGTAATCGTGGCGACCCATAGAATAAAAATAATATACTATTTTTATGGTATGGTAAACGGGCAAAAAAAAAAACCCATAAAAATCTTCCTGAAAAGTGATAAATTTTCATTTCCTCCACCAACAAAGAGTTAATAAAATCTCACCAATTAGCCTATAGATTCCCCTAAATTACGTACCAGAAAAGTGCATCTCATGTGGCAAAAGAAATAAGCCCCTATAGGTCCACATTAAAAAAAAGAAAAAAATTATAGCCTGTACAATGTGACATAGAAAATCTGATCTGGATGGCGCCTCCTTCCCTTCTATGCCCGGCCGTGCGCCCATACAACAGGTTACCACCACATATGGGGTATCGGTGCATTCGGGAGGAATTGGGTATCAAACTTTGTGGAGCCTTTTTTTTATTTAATCCATTGTAAATGTTTAATTTTCCACCCAAAATGGGTGTATTGTGAAAAAAATATTACAATTTGCAGACTGCACCTCCATTTTGTTTTAACCCCTATAAAACACGTAAAGCGTTAACAAACTTCTTAAAAGTGGTTTTTCATACGTTGAGGTGTGTAGTTTCCACAATGGGGTAATTTACGAGTCTCGCTATTATTTAGGCCTCTCAGTGTCATTTAGAAGTTGAGCAGGTCCATCTAATACAGGTTTTGGTGATTTTACAAAAAATGTGAAAAATGATACCTAAATTCTGAGCCTCATAACATTCTAGTAAAATATGTGGAATCTTAAAAAACCATGCCAACATAAAGCAGACATTTGGGAAATGTAAGTTATGAATTTATTTGGGTGCTATGACTATCTGCATCAAAAGTAGAGAATTTAGAACGTTGAAAATAAAGAATTTTTCCAAATTTTTTCCAAATTTTGTTTTTTTTCATAACTAAACACAAAAGATATCATCCAAATTTTTAAACTAATTTGAAGTACAATGTGTCACGAGAAAACAATCTAAAAATCCCATGGATATCTCATAGCGTTCCAAAACTATAACCACTTATAGTGACACAGGTCAGATTTGAAGAATGGGGCCGCGTCCTTAAGGCCAAAATAGGCTGTGTCCCCTAGGGGTTAAGAATTCCAAGTAGGTGATAAACAAAAAGTAGGATATTAACATAAATAGTGAAATATATGGGACCCACATAAAATAATTATCCAGGCACAAATACAAAAATACGATTGAAAACATATCCAAGGCCCATACAGTTCTATAATGTATAGCTAAATATAATAAATTTAAAGAGACATACATATATATTGTACATATACTTTCTCATACACACTATCAAGGGCCCATTACTCATACACACACAGCCACACCATATATAAATGAATAAATAAATGAACACCATGATAGCCGAAGAATTATGAAGTAACCCAGAAAACGTATAAGTAGGTCTATTCCCTACCAAGATCATAAGGATTATGTTACTGCTTCCAATGAAGTGGCATCCAGTGATAGTGTTTTTTTTCTTAATCTACAGACACAAGCGATCAGGAAGGTAAAAAAGGCGGGGGCACAGTCGGTCAGGTAAATCTTCGCAAGAGGGGCCCCAAATACAGAGATTGGTCTCCATCACATAAGAGGCAGACAACGCAGAGGAGGAACTAGACATAAGGAATGGTGAGACCAATTTACAGATTGTAAAAGAGGGTTCTCTCCAAAGGGCTTGACTTTTCCCTCATGCAACGACTGGATACGTTTTTATTGATTAAAGATCTATTCCTATATTACAGGCAACTTGCTTTCAAATTGTTACTTCACCAACCTTCCCTCAATATGATGCCTGACATGGATTAGCAGGTTCTCTCTGACTTATTGGATTTACGTATTAAAGGAAAATGAAGGTACACCCAACCATTAAAACAACTTGATTTATTTAGTCTGGAAAAGAGACAACTACGGAGAGGACATTATTAATTTATCTAAATATATAAATCGTCCATACAAATAATACAATAATATGGTGGTAAAGACCTGGGGGCACTGTCTCTGTCTGGAGAAACATGGAATTAGTCTAACTGGTAATTCAGTTTCAAATTAGTTACCATGACAGCCCCCACCTTGAGGATCCTCCTTATATCCTGTAGGGACAGGAAGTTACAAGAGGTTAACCCCTTAGCGCTCCGTGGCGGATATATCCGCCACTGAGCTGATGACGGCTCAGCTCTGGATCAGAGCCCAACCAGCATCGAGAAAAACGGGGTGCCGGCTGTAACTAATAGCCAACACCCGTGTAACACATCGCGGGTGTGTAACCTCTTAAATGCCTCGGTCAGCGCGACCGCGGCATCTAACATGCCTGTGGGGGGTCTCTCCCCCACGAACGCCCCCCCCCCCAACCGTATTGCAGGGTATTATCATGAACAAGCAATCAGATGATGTCCCATGGTGGAAAAAGATAAAAATAAAAGTAAAAAATAAAGTAATAAAATCAATAAAAAAATGCACATAAGCCCATAACATATAAAAAGACATATAAGCCAAAAAAAGTCTTAATCATAACAATACCCCCACATATATAGTATCACCGCATCCATAACAACCAGTAGAATAAAAGTAAATTATTGAACCCGTACGATGAACGCCATTAAAAAAAAAAACCTGTTAAAAACCCACCAAAAATTATCATTTTTACCTATTCAATGTAAAAATGTTATGCCACTTGGAAGACGGCAATGCAAAAATGATTTTTCCCCACATTACGGTTTTATTTGACAAATTTTGTAAAACGTGAGAAAATATAGTCAAGTCTGGTATCCCCGTAATCGTATCGACCCATAGAATAAAGATAACATGATTATTTGACTAAACGGTGAACACGAAAAAAAAAAAAAAAGTCAAAACTCCAGTACAGAATTGATGCTTTTTTACTCCTGCCCTCAAAAAGGAGTTCCCAAATTTTCAACAATAGGGGATACCAACCCCAAAATTGCAACACTGGAAAAAGCATCTCATCCCGCAAAAAGAATGCCGTCACATGGCCCCAATATCGAAAAAGCTAAAATTTTATAGCCTACAAAAGGAGGCAATGAGAAAACTAAAATCCTGGCAGATGCGGGGCGCTCCTTTTTGTGATGCAGTTCAAGACAGTGACACCAAGGTACAGTCCAAACAGGTCTAGCCTGCGTTTATTGCAGCAGGAACAAAATAAAACAGCCTTCACATTCAGGCCTCAAAAACAAATAATAACCTACCCGTCAGGGTGCTAACTATACAGTGATTCTCTAACTAACCACTAAGAAAAAGAGTTTGCTGCTCCAGGCACAGAGGTCAGGGCTGTGTGCGCTCTCTAGCCTCCTTTCAGAGAGACAACACACTCCGCTCTGCTCAACAGCTTTATGCAGGCTGATTAGGCTGCTCCCACCACCTGTGTCCAAGGTGCTGGACAACAACCTCAGCACTAAGGCCTTGCATAATAGGAAAACCTAGGGGAAACATACCGCCCATGCACAGTTAACCCCTTCAGTGTCTCACAACCCATAAAACAAGTAACGTCCACATAGGGGGGGGGGGGGGGTGTCTCTGTACTTGGGAGAAATTGCATAACAAATTGATTGTATGGTCTGTTTTCTCTTTATCTTTTGGAAATGAGTAAATTTTAGGGCTAAATGAACACATAAGCGGCACAATTTGACCATTCTAAATTTCACCTATATTTTGATTCAATTACTATGAAGATCTTAAGGGGTTAAAGATCTTCCTAAAAACTGTTTCTGATAGTTTGAGGGGTGCAGATTTGAAAATGGGTTGATTATATAGGGGGTAAATAATATGTAAAATTTCAAAACCCTTGTATAGCTTCTAGGTAAAGGAGTACACATCTTCTGACATCTAGGGTTTACCACTTTGTTTCACGATCTGTTTTAGGATCTGAGCAGAAAGAGGGAAGAACAATTTCTTGCCTGCGGTGAAAGTCAGACAAGTTTGGGAAGAAAGAGATGATCTAACTTAAAGGGGTATCCCAGGAATAACATAATTCATATACAAATGGGTACTCAAAATATAAGCTAGTGTGTAATAAGTTATTTAGAATTGTGCTCCCCTTAGCAGAAAAATTAAAATGCTACTGGCCCTTTAATCAGTCCGTTAATTTCCCCCGCGGGGTCAGTTGCGAATCAGACACAGAACAGAAGATGGTCACATGTCCACATCAGTTGACAGTTAGGCGCCGCCTGGAGTGGCAGCCTGTTACAGCAGCTCCTGCTCACCTATGAGCTTATTCTCTTTTATTCTTTTTTTATTACTTCTATTACTCTACTTAAGAGAGATTGAACTATGGAACGAGGGTCTACTGTCTACACTAGGGAACAGCTGCTGGAGCTCAGTGACACATCAGGGCATCCCCCAAGAACTGAGGAAAAGAAGGAGACGAGGTTGTAGGGCTGGAGCTCTTCGGAGAGCCAGGAGGAGACGTCATAGACCTGTTCTACCCTCCATCATGATGGGCAACGTAAGATCTCTCTCAAATAAGATGGAAGAACTGTCGGCACTGACCCGGTATCAACAGGAGTTTCGGGAGTGCAGCATGATGCTGTTTATGGAGACTTGGCTTACTGGACTTACTCCGGACACACTCGTCTCCTTGGGAGGTTTTAAACTCTATCGCGCAGACAGGACAAGAGATAGCGGTAAGAGGATAGGAGGAGGGCTGGCAATATTTGTGAATTAAAGGCACATTACAATTAAGGAGCAAACTTGCTGTAAAGACATTGAACTGTTAGCTATGAGTATGAGACCTTTTTATCTGCCAAGGGAACTATCCCATGTCATTGTCATAGCTGCTTATGTGCCCCCCTCTGCGGATGCTGATACTGCCTGTGACGTCCTACAATCTGCGCTGAGCCGGCTGCAGACACTGCACCCCCAGGCCCTCTTTCTGGTGTCTGGAGATTTTAACCACACTTGTCCAACATCTGTATTGTCAAATTTCACACAGTATGTATCCTGCAACACAAGGGAAAATAAAACACTGGACCTCTTTTATGCCAACATAAAGGAGGCAGATCACAACATTGTGCACCTATGCCCTGTGTACCTACCCCTTGTACAGAGAGAACCAGTTGCTATCTGCACAGCGAGAATATGGTCTGCGGAGGCTGAAGAGGCTTTGAGGGATTGTTTCAATACAACTGTATGGGAAGTCCTGCAGAGTTCTTATGGGGATGACATTGATGGCCTAACACACTTCATAAAGGACTATATTAACTTCTGTACAGAGAACACTGTACCCACAAAAATGGTGAGGTGCTTCTCCAACAACATGATGGAGCCTGGAGTTGGGAAGGGCACCACAACTGTGGAAAACATCTTGTGTGGTACCAGTTCCAAAAACACTTCACCCATCGGACCTCAACAGCTACAGACCGGTGGCATTAACATCACATTTGATGAAGGTCTTCGAGAGGTTGGTTCTTGCAGATCTCCGCCCTCTAGTGAGCTCATCTATGGACGCCCTACAGTTTGCTTATCGGCCAGGCATTGGTGTAGATGATGCCATCATCCACCTACTACATCGAACTCTTTCTCACTTGGAGAAACCTGGGAACACTGTGAGAATAATGTTTTTATTTCTCCTGTGCTTTCAATACCATACAGCCAGGGCTACTAAGGGATAAACTGGATCTGGCTGGAGTGGACCACCATCTCTAGTTGGATCCTAGACTACCTCACAAACCGACCTCAATATGTGAGAGCCCAGGACTGTGTGTCGGATACCTGTGAGTAGTACAGGTGCACCTCAAGGTACAGTTCTGGCTCCCTTCCTCTTCACGGTGTACACAGCAGACTTCAGGTATAATTCATGTTGCTGCTACCTCCAGAAGTTCTCCGATGACTCTGCAATAGTAGGCCTCATTATAGGTGAGAACGACAGGAACTGATACGGAAATTTGTGGATTGGTGCCAGCGAAACCACTTTAGGATTAATGCTGGGAAGACCAAGGAGATGGTGGTGGACTTTCGTGAGCACAGTCCTCCTTCTCAACCGGTGGTTATCCATGGGACAGACATTGAGGCAGTGAAGTCCTATAAGTACTTGGGTGTCCTCCTCAACAATAAACTGGAGTGGGCAGAGAACATTAACGCACTTCACAGGAGGGGTCAGAGCAGGCTACACCTGCTGAGGCGGCTGAGGGCATTCGGAGTGCGGGGGGCTCTTCTTAAGACCTTCTTCAACTCTGTAGTGGCACCAGCCATCTTCTTTGGTGTAGTCTGTTGGGGAAGCAGCATCTCAGCTAGGGAGAGGAGCAGACTGGACAAACTGATTAGGAAAGCCAGTTCTGTCCTGGGGGGTCCTCTTGACACCGTGCAGGTGGTAGCTGAGAGGAGGACACTGTGTAAGTTTAAGTCTATTCTGGAGAATAGCTCCCATCCCTTGCCTGAGACTGTGGTGGCATTGGGGAGCACATTGAGTGACCGACTGCTTCACCCCAAATGTGAAAGGGAGCGTTATCGAAAGTCATTCCTCCCCGCTGCCATCAGGCTGTTCAACAAACAAGGCCCAAACAGAAGTAACCTGCGCCCCCCACCTAACCAGTCCCTGCAAGTCCCATCCACAGACTAAACATCAAACTGCCGATCATTACTTGTCTCTTGTCTTTTTATCCCCCTTTTCTTTTTTTCATTTATCCCTAATATTATTGTTGTCATAGTTTGTACTTCACTCTCTGTACCCTCTCTGCTGCTGTAACGCTGTGAATTTCCCCACTGTGGGACTAATAAAGGATTATCTTATCACATGTCCTGCACCTGCCTGGGCAGGGCATATGATCACCACTATGTTTGGCTGTAGTCGGTTGGTTGAAGTGCATCCAATATGGCCGGTGTGTGGTGATGGCAGTTGCACATCATTACTATGGTAACAGAGCAAGAAAACCTGTTACATCATCACTGGGAGTAGAGCATAACAGGTGGGAGGAGTTACTGAGAACTAAAAGGATCATGGAACTTGTAGTTTCCAGTGGTGGCCATCTTCGTGATAACTCCACCTACTTTAGAGAGGCCATAAATTTTGTAAATCATAAAATCAAACTATCTAAGCTCAGTTTTGTGACGAATGACATTGAGTATTGTTGTACTCATTTATTTATATCATCATGGGTTTTTGTGTCAGGCGTTCATATTCCCGGAATATCCCTTTATGGACTATTCTATCCTCCAGGATCCTTAGAAAGGGGTCTTTACAAGAGGGCCTGAATCTCACCCAGTGTCCAAGCTGAGGTAATCAGAAAGGCTGTTTTTAAACTTAAGATTTTTTTTTATATTTCCTGAATCTAGGGGCTCAAAGGGGGGCCCTGTGAGGCGATTTAAAACTTAGGAAAGATCCCACGGGGAACAGAGTTTTTAATATATAGTTTGATACGGTAACAGCCTTTAATGAGTCTTTTAACCCACAGATGGTCTGCTAAGGGAAAGTCAAGGAAAACACTTAATTCAGAAATTTGGACTTTGAGGGTACTAGGTTTGAGACCTAGAGAAAATCCTAGAAATCTAGAATTTGAGCTAAATTTGGAGTGCCCCGGAAAAGGAGGGTGGTCCCCGCACCAAGTAGAAATTTTTTTTCCAGATTTATAGATAGATGGCATTAGTTAGGGCTTTCTGCTTGCTTTGATGGTACGGATTACCTCAATAGATTGCCCTATCAGGATTCAGGCTGTGAGCTTTAGTTGATGTTTGTCCTGATAGAATAATGGTCCCTGCAGAAGAAGATCCTGACTGAGGGGAAGATTAAAGGGGTTGTCTATAGACAGTCTCTGGATAACCGGAAACCAGTTTCTTTTTGGCCAGTATGGGGCAATTTGGATCAGTAGAGGCTGCTCGGTCCTCAATTTCTGTAGGACCTTGGGGATTAAAGATATAGGGGGAAAGGCGTAAACCAGAGCTGTTCCCCATGATTAGCTGAGGGCGTCTAAGCCTTTTCGAAAGCCCCTGGGATCCAGTGAGAAAAGTGGGTTGACTTTTTGTTTTGGTGCTTCGCAAATAGATCTATAAGGCGCACTGGAGAATAAGGCGCACCATCAATAAATGCCTGCTAAAATGTCTAGGTTCATATATAAGGCACACTGGACTATAAGGCGCACCTGATTATAAGGATGAATGACCAGAATGTGGCAGACCTGTGCACAGTTCAAGGCAGCTGTTGTCTGTAAGTACGGTTCATATATAAGGCGCACTGGACTATTAGGCGCACCTTTGATTTCTGAGAAAAATCAACTGATTTTTTGTGCGCCTTATAGTCCGAAAAATACGGTAATACTGGATTCCCCCAAAGATAACAGATTTCTTTGAAGGTTTCTGGGTTTAGTGACCATTCGTTTGGATCCAGTATAAATCTGCTAAGGAAAACTGCTTCTACATTTTCTGTGCCCCTGAGGTGAATCGCCGAGAGGGAAAGAAGGTAGGATTCTGCCCACTTGAAGTTTTGTTGGGATAGATATGTCATGCTCTTTGATTTTGTACTCCCCTGTATGCAAAGGTTTGCTATGGTTGTCGTATTGTCGGAGAGGATTCTGACATGCTGACCTTTTATAGGTTGGTGGACTGTTTTGAGAGTTTCTAAGAGCTCTTTTAGTTCCTGGTGATTTGAGGACACAGAGCGAGTGTGACTGTCCCACTGACACTGAAGCTAATGACCTGGAATTAATGCCTCCAAACCCACTTTTTTAAGATATTGGGGATTTTTCCGCCAGGTAAGGGCATGTTTGACTAGGTGAGGAATTTTTACCTTCGAATCCAGATGCAGAGGGTTCTTTGTCACAGATTCGAATTGTCCAAGCCTGCATAATTCTTGTGTGAATCTGAGCCCAAGCCACGCACTGGATACAAAATTTCAAGAGTCCTAGGAGACTTAGGGCCGCCCGGATGCTGCAGGAATTCTCTGTTAGAAACTTAAAGCTTTATTTTAATTTTTGAACCTTCTTTTGTGGCAAAAAGGAACTCTGTTTTACTGCATCTAACCTTATACCTAGGAACCTTTTTGTCCTCTCTGGGGTTAAGGCTACATTCACACGGACGTATGAAAACTGCCGTATCCGTACCGTACCGTACCTTTTTTTACGGATTACATACGGCCACATTCATTTCAATGGACAATACGTCTGACCATTTATATTGCAGTTGTTAAATCCGTTCCGTACCGTATACTAGCCGTATAAAAATATAGAGCATGTCCTATTTTCTCCCGTATTTCAGTTCCGTATGCCCTAGAAGTCTATGGGGACGTATAAAATACGGGTTACATACGTGCTGCATACGGATGAAAAACGTCACATATATACGGCCCGTAAATACGGGACTGGAGAAATCATACAGTCGTGTGAATGTAGCCTAAGTCTGATTTCTCCCAGTTTATTATCCACTCTAAAATCCCTGAGAAGTAGAGAGATCTCAGTACTCAGACGATCTACTCTTAATTGCCAAAAGAGTCAGAGCTAAGAGCTCACCTACTAAGTATGGTACTATCACAATATCTCTGAGCCTTAAGTGGGCTACTACTTCTACCATCACTTTGGTGAATATACATGGGGCCGATGAGATTCCAAAATGGTAGTGCCCTGAATTGGAAGTGAAGGATTTCTACCCCCGGGATTGCAAATCTAAGATACTTTTGATGGATCTGAAAAATAGTATAGAAGGCCAGAAAAAAACGCAAGTCCATCAAGTCCAACCTTTAAGAATTAAATGTTTTAACCCCATAACCCGTGATATTTTTTCTCTCCAGAAAGTCATCCAGGCCCTCTTGAATATGTACATAGAGTCCTCCTGCAGCAGAGAGTTCCACAGTCTCACTGCTCTTACAGTAAAGAACCTTTGTCTATGTTGATAGTAGAATTGCCTCTCCTCAGAGGGTTCGCTTTATTAATATCCTCCATTAAGAACGGCTAACTATCCCTCAGCTCTTTAGCTCTAGTTTGTCATTTTGCATGATAATCCTAACCTAATGACTATACGGCAAATGCCTTGATCCGTCCGTCTGTGTAATCACATTTCCTACTCTCTAGTCTTTCTGGATTAACAACTTGAACCTCCTGGACTAACCTCAGTTTAACGGCTCTTCCCTTCTTTTTGGCTGTATTAACATTAATATTATTACCACTATCGCCTTTGGGGATACTTGCCTATTTTGAACAGTACTTGTCCCCTTAAAGAGAACCCGTCATGCAAAATAACCCCCTAAACTAAATATATTTTCATAAACTGCCATTAGAGAGCATTGCCTCTATCCCTTCATTGTCCCTCTACATGCAATGAGGTCCTAAAGCTGTATGCAAATGACCTGTGAAATGTCCAATGAAGCATTAGCATATTCAAGCTGTCCACCTTATTCATGAGTGGGAGGCACAGCCACACCCTCAGTGCATGACTGACAGCCTGTATAATGATGTGAGGCTGTATAATGATGTGCTTCCTGGTGCTGGCGGCCCCTGCAGCCTGTGTGTGTATGTGTGTATAGGAGAGATATAGCAGCTCCAGGCAGTCATGTTACAGCAGAACATGTCAGATTCATGTGTAGCTGATGTCTGTGTCTCTCACCTGTATATTAGGAGGATGCAGCACACACTAGCCATGCTTTACTATACATTACACACAGACATGAGCAGGGGGAGGAGGGGGGAGGGGTAACAGAGGTGACATCACTGCCTCTGACCATGTGACCAGCCTCATTTACATGATAAAAATTTTATGATTTTACAATGAATAATGTATGAAATAACTAAAGGCTGTGATGGGATCCTTGTGAGCTGCTCCAACAGGTAGTAGTGAGAGGATAAGTGACACAGACCTGATGACAGGTGTCCTTTAAGGATGGTCACATTTTGATGTTCTTGTGCATATGCTGATTATTTTTTTTTTTCTTTAATGGTTTAATTATTTTGTAAACTTTTTTTGTTTGTTTTACTGTACGGTTGCAAAAACCCGCCAAACTGATAAGGCAGGGCAACCCCCCCCACACTGTTCCACCGGAGTCTCACGTAAGGCCCTCACAGGTGGGCAAGATGGAACTCCCTGAGGACTCTACCAATCCAATTTGGATAGAGATCCTTGCGACTGTCCAAAAGACGGGCGTAACAGCTAAATAAACAGGTTGCAGCCCTTTCTTCTGATATGGCCCTTTTAAATGGGGACATTTCTACAACCCAGGAGAAGGTCTCCATGGTGGTTAGTCAAGTAAAGACTCTTGAAGGAGAAACCAAGAGTTTAAGGAAAGAAGTGGGAGTTTTGGCTAAGGCACAAACCCTTTTAAGGGACAAATTGACGGATTTGGAGGATCGGTCCAGGCGATCCAATCTTCGCATTATAGGCCTCCCAGAAGAAGTAGGGGAGAATTCCTTTACAAAGTGGATTCAGGATTGGCTTAAAGAGCTTGTGGGTGCGGAGGAGCTATCATCGGTCTTTATGATAGAGAGCCCATCGTGTCCCCAATAAATCCCCCATTCCACTCCACCCAGGGTCATTCTCACTAAAGTTTTGTGTTCTCAAGATCGAGACAAAATTATTAGACGTTCCCGCTCTAGACAGGATATTATGTATAATGGTGTTAAAATTTTTATTTTCCCTGACTACTCATTGGCCACTCAGCAAAATAGAATTAAGTTTAAGGACGTGAAGTCGCGTTTGAAGGAAGCAGGCTTAAAATTCTCACTGCTATATCCAGCAAGACTGAGGGTTATCTATAATGCCCACATTTTTTTTTTAATAATACAACAGAAGCTTCTGATTGGTTGGAATCTAAGGGTTTCTAGCTGGTGGGAGCGGGGGAAGATGGCAACATATGTCAGACTTTGAACGATAATTAGAACAGGCGGGTGTGGGGCGGGGAGGGGTAGTCGGGGATGTAGGAGTTTAGAGACCTATACGATGTGATGGGTTAAGGTCGGGGGGGAGTGGATGCCGTGGGGAATGTCTTTTTTTTTTTCTTTTTTTATCTCTTCCTCTTTTATCCTTTGGTTTATTTATAAATTATGGCCATGCAAGTTTTTTGTTGGAACGTAAGGGACCTGAATGACCGCCGGAAGCGGTGTATGGTGAATGACGTGGTGGTCCGACATCTTCCAGGGATCATTGGTCTAACAGAGTCATATTTAACCACCGAAACTATCCGTTGGCTTAATAGACGCTGGGCCTTCATGTCATTCCACTCTTGTGGGTCCGCATTCTCCAGGGGGGTATTTGTTATTATTCATCACAAGGTTGATATTAAAGTTCCAGCGCATAAAGCAGATGAGAGGGGGAGGTTTATTTTTCTGTTCTGTGTACTATGTTAGGTTCCGTGCATCCTTGCATTTGTATAGGTTCCTCCCACATTCTCATTTGAGGTGCTGAATGCCTTAATTAACTTTGCGGTTGATAGGGAAGACAGCCCAATTATGGGATTTTTCCCTGGACAGAGGCAATTTGCAGGATTCAGGAGTTCAGAATAATATGGGATCCCCCGGCCTGAGAACTTTCTGTGAGAACCTGTTTTTGAGGGATGTATGGAGGACCAAGTATCTTGATAGACTTGCTTTTTACGGTTTAGCCCGCACTCTACGCTGTCCAGGATTGATTTGTGTTTAGCCAATGATGCTTTTTTGGGTTTTGTTGCAAAGATAAAATATGAGACTATAGCGGTGTCTGATCATGGACCCATTTCCCTCCACATAAGGATGGAGAAGGGCCCATATCTAGATAAAAAGAGCTTTCAGTCCTGGACAATGAGGAAAAAATAACAAGACTCATTCAGGAATTTTGGGATAATAATGTGATTGGGGGAGACCCGGGACTGGTTTGGGACACGCTGAAGGCCTATCTTTGAGGTCTGTTTTTTCTGAAATTAATTGGGAAAAAAAGAAATTCAGGCAGAGGGAAATTAATTTACAGAAAAACTTGAAAGCCGCGGAAGAGGCATGGGCTGAATCAACCACAATGGAGGATAGGGATATATTCATTGAAGCACAGTCGGTTTATAACTCCTATGCAGCTGAAAAGGCTCAACACAAAATCTTTTTTGCTGGGAAAAAATAATTATTGTGAGAGGGAGACTGGGTAAATTACTCGCCAACCTTCTCAAAAAGAAAACCAGTAACAAGGGAATCCATCTGATAATAAACTCTGCAGGAGAGAGGATACAAGGAGAGGGGGCGACTTTGGACAGCTTTAGGCTCTTTTATCAATCACTACATAGTTCAGAATCAGATTATTCAGATACTCAACTGGAGAATTATTTGGACTCTATTCCGTTCCCCTGTCTGACAGAAGAGCAGAGCTCGCCACTGAATTGCCCTATTGGGACCAAGGAGATTATGGATGCTATTAACAGCTCTCCAAGTGACACTGCTCCGGGTTTAGACGGTTTGCCCTTTGCTTTCTATAAAAAAATACATTAAAATTCTTTGCCCTATATTGGAAACTGTGTATTCGGCAGCGCTCACTACAGGGGCTGTTTATGGATCTATGGCGGAGGCTTCTATTGTTTTAACCGGTTGAGGACCAGGCCCTTTCCTGTTTTTTCATTTCCATTTTTCTCTCCCCACCTTCAAAAATCTATAACTTTTTTTTATTTTTACACGTAAAGAGCTGTGTGACAACTTGTTTGCTGCGTAACAAATTGCACTTCATAGTGATAGTTATTAAAAGGGTTACACCGCGCTCCTTGGAAGTAAAGAGTAGAAAGATATTGGGAGAGAATTCTGTAGAAAATATTTCTATTTCTACAGAGATATATTGTCTGGAGCTGCTGCGTCCTCAGGCTTGCAGGAGAAGGTCCTGATGTTACAAAGATTTATGTAGTGGATAGCCAGTGGTTGGTCGCGCTGATGTTTTACCAGGATTTTGTGTATTAATGGATTATATACATAACAACAGATGTTCCTTATTAGAAAACATTTATTGCATATAAAAGCAGTATAGTTTAAAGGATCATCAGTATAAAATTGGACGACGCGTTTCGGGGCGGATTGACCCCTTCAGGTCCACAGGGTTCTGTAAGTTGTAATAACGTATTGTCAGATATAAAATTATACTGAGGTGCACTTTATATTCTCATACAAAGTGACATTATTGTCTATAACAAAATAAAATATCAGCATTTAACATATGAAACAAAGTAAAAGTCATTTGAAATATACAAAATTTAAAAGCATAGTATATACAATGATAAGTTTAAGTCATCGTTATTGCAAGGCACAGTGCATAGAAAGTTCATAAAAAATGCATAAAGAGTTCCTAAAACATTAAATTGAATTCATTGTTGTGACAGAAGAAATATCTATTGGTTTGACTCATCTTACATGAGATTAAAAGAAGGTGTACTGACCTTTCTGTGTATCAGAAATCATAAACGGAACTCTTTTTAGGGAGAAATACTGTTTTATAAGCACTAAAAGAAAAAGTAGGGTATAATGTCATACAGAGGAATAGGTACCCAGTAGCTATGGGGCAAAGGGAATTGTAGGGATTACCATTATCTGACCTTTTAAGGCTGGGACTGAAATGAGGGCCAGTTATCAGATCGTTATGTAAACCTGTGATACTGGAGACACGATCTGATGCCGATCCCACTATTATCTCTCCAGTATTGCAGGTTTACATAACGATCTGATACCTGATAACTGGCCCACATTTCAGTCCCAGCGTTAAAAGGTCAGATCATGGTAATCCCTACAATTCCCTTTGCCCCATAGCTACTGGGTACCTATTCCTCTGTATGACGTTATACCCTACTTTTTCTTTTAGTGCTTATAAAACAGTATTTCTCCCTAAAAAGAGTTCCGTTTTAACAATAGCACCGATCGCGGGTGTTACTGGTAAGTCTTTACTGCAATATGCAGCAAAGACTTACCGGCTATGGAGAGGGCTCAGCCCTCAGATTTTATTACTCGATTTAGAGGGTCCCACACATACAAAGGGCATATCTATGTTTTTATCATGAGAATCTATTCCTCTCTTGATACATCCCATAACTAAAATTAAGTTTACCATCCACAAATACCATCAAGTCCTTTTCAGCTCCAGTTTTACCAAGTAATTGACTGTTTAGAACATAATTATACTTTGTTTCCATGGCTGCAGTGCATAACTTTACATTTATCTACATTAAACCTCACCAACCATTTATCTGCCCACATCTCAAGCTTCCACATATCCGTCTGTAATGCTAAACTATCGACCTCAGTATTTATTACTTTACACAGCTTAGTATCATCTGCAAATATTGAAAATTGACTGTGTAAACCCACTACAAGGTCATTAATAAAAATATTAAAAAGAAGCGGCCCCAATACTGACCCCTGTGGCACTCCACTGGTAACGTCTACCCAATCTGAGAATGTGCCATTATTGAAGACTAATCTGATTGGTTTCTACGAGGAAGTAAGTTCCAGACTGGATCTGGGGGACGCTGTGGATGTTGTACATTTAGACTTTTCAAAGGCATTTGACACCATGCCGCATAAAAGGTGGGAATAGGGGGAAATCTGTGTATTTGGGCAAGTAGTTGGCTTAGTGGCACGGTGTCAAATGCCTTTGAAAAGTCTAGATATACAACATCCACAGCGTCCCCCAAATCCAGTCTGGAACTTACTTCCTCGTAGAAACCAGATTAGTCTCACAGGATCGATCTCTGAAACCCATGCTGACATTGGGTTATAAGGTTAAGTAGATTGAGATACTCCAGGATAGCATCTCTAACAAACCCGTCAAATATTTTCCCCACCACAGAAGTTAGACTCACAGGTCTGTAGTTTCCAGGATCACTTTTTGATAATTTTTTGTATATTGGTACCACATTTGCTATGTGCCAGTCCTGTGGAACATAACCAGTCTTCAGGGAATCTTCAAATATTAAAAATAACTGTCTATCACGGTACATAGTTCATTCAAAACCCGGGGCTGTATGCCACCTGGCCCCGGTGATTTATCTATCTTGGTGTGGTTGTGAGGCAGTGCCGTACCTTTTTCTGGGTTAAACAGATGACATTCCAAATAGAATTTACATTATTCCTCAATGTGTCTTCCACCAGGAGATTTTCCTGGGTAAAGATTGGCCCTTTCTTCATCTCCTTCCACCATGACCCCCATGTTATTCCTCAGAGGGCCCACTCTCTGTTTTTAGTTTCTTACATTTATACACTTGAAAAATAATTTGGGATTATTTTGCTCTCCCTGGCAATTTTTCTCCCAGTCTCTATTTTTGCGTCCTTTATCTGCTTTTTACCGGATTTATTTTTCTCTCTATAATCCTGTAATGCCTCATCGCTACCTTCACGTTTTAGCACCTTAAACGCCTTATCTTTCTCGCTTATTGCTTTCCTTACAAGACTAGTTAGCCACATTGGCTTTTTCTTGTTCCTCTTATGCTTTTTCCCATAAGGTATGTGTTTCTCACAGGACCTTTTCAGAATATAT
This sequence comes from Engystomops pustulosus, assembly GCF_040894005.1. Taxonomy (NCBI): domain Eukaryota; kingdom Metazoa; phylum Chordata; class Amphibia; order Anura; family Leptodactylidae; genus Engystomops; species Engystomops pustulosus. The sequence goes on along the minus strand of NC_092416.1, from coordinate 107,245,096 downwards.
GAGAAAAAGTCCCATTTTTTTGGGGGGGGGGGGGGCCTTTTGTCTTTGAGAACATTATCCCAGTCTATGCCTTTAAGGTCTTCCCTTAGTTGCTGAAAATTTGCCCTCCTGAAGTCTAGAGTGTTGGTTGCCCCTCCACAAACGCCCTTAGTAAAGTGTAATACAAAATCAATGATATTATGATCACTATTACCCAGGTTCCCACCAACCTGTAATTTTGATAGCCTATCAGATATGTTGGTTAGGATAAGGTCCAGCAGTACCCCCCCCCCCCCTCTTGTTGGCTCCAGGACTAGTTGCGTTTTGTTGCCGACAAAAACCTGCTACCTTTGAAGGATCGGCTACCAGTCAATATCTGGGTAATTGAATTCCACCATGATAAGTTCTTCGCCATGCTTTGAAGTCACATCCATTTGACTTATCAGCATTTCCTCTAATGTATTTGATGAAATGAAAACTGAATTTAATTCAGTTTTTTTAGATTTATGATTAAACGGTAAGAACCGTTTGGTTTTTTTCACTAAGAATAGAGGAGAATAAAAGCCTTCCACTCTGTTCCAGTTCAGGAGACACAAAATCACATTCATTTGACACAGCTGCTGAATGTTGGCCCAGAGGTGAAGAATTTAGCTCCTGGAAAATTTTGTGGGGGTATTTGGAGAAATTCTATCTTGAACTGGATTGAATGATCTGAAGTATCCAAGGACTCGGGGAGATTCCCTCCCATTTGGTTACAAAGTACAAAAGCCTCCCCCCCCCCCCCCACTGTAAGTCATTGTTTTTCTGCTTTGGTCGGGGTTAAAGAGGTAACCATGACCTGCCCCCCCCCCCTATTGCATAGCTCCATCTACCTGTCTTACCTTTGCCCCTAAATGGTGTTTTATTTTCCCTGGAAGTACGAAAGGGAAGGAATGTTTCCGCTAAATACCTTCCTCATCCAATCCCTTCCTTGGTTGAACTTGATGGACATGTTTTTTTGAACTGTACAAACTATGATAAACCTAAAAAAAAAAAAAACTTTTCCCAGCTATACAAATATTCAATATTCAATCTCTACGCCTTGATCCCAACAGGCATGATAATTTATTCCAGGAAGAGCGATATACATTACTTAACTTGGAAAATATACAATACCTTTACAATCAAAGAACCCGATAAAAGGTGGGAACATTGTTCTTTGGCTCATTGAACTGTACATGGATGAAGCTAAGAGGTAACCGCCGAATCGCACTTATGATACGATTTTACCATCAGACCCAACTGTTGTCTTTAACTCCTTAACCCCTTAAGGACGCAGCCATTTTGCAGGTTAAGGCTCAGCCCGATTTTTTGGATTCTGACCTGCGTCGCTTTATATGGTTATAACTTTTGAACACTGTTACTTATCAAAACGATTCTGAGATTGTTTTTTCCCCACATGTTGTATTTCATTTTAGTGGTAAATTTTGGCTGATAAGTTTTGCGTTTATTTACAAAAAAAAAGAAAATATGAGAAATTTTGAAAAATTTGCCATTTTCGAAATTCAAAATCATTGCGTTTCCAGGCAGATAGATTTACCACCTAAATAAGTTGCTGAATAACATTTCCCATTTGTCTACTTTACATTTTCATAATTTTTGAAATGTCTGGATAATTTATTTTGATGTCACGCGGCTTACAAAAAGAATATCGCTTTTCCGGATTTTCAGAATTGACTATTTTGGGGATAAATACAGTTTGGAATGAAATTTTACATATTTAGCATCAAAACCCCCTATATAATCTACCCATTTTCAAATCTGCACCCCTCAAGCTATCAGAAACAGCATTTACGAAGATTGTTAACCCCTTGAGATCTTCATAGTAATTGAATCAAAATGGAGGTGAAATTTAGAATGGTCAAATTGTTCCCTTATACGTTCATTTAGCCCTAAAATTTACACATTTCCAAAATATAAAAAGAGAAAACCCACCATACAATTTGTTCTGCAATTTCTCCCGAGTACAGAGACCCCCCACATGTGTCCGTGACTTGTTTTATGGGCGCACAGCGAGACGCAGAAGGGAAGGAGCGCCCTGCAGCTGCCAGGATTTTAGTTTCCTCATTGGCCCCTTTTGAAGGCTATAAAATTTTCGCTTTTGCGTTATTGGGGCCATGTGATGCCATTTTTTTTGCGCGATGAGATGCTTTTTCCATTGTTACCATTTTGGGGTTGGTATCACCTATTGTTGAAAATTTAGGAACTTTTTTTTGAGGGCAGGAGTAGAAAAGCATCAATTCTGTACTGGATTTTTTACTTTTTTTTTTTGGTGTTCATCGTATAGACTAATAATCATGTTATCTTTATTCTATGGGTCGATACGATTACGGGGATACCAGACTTGAATATATTTTCTTACGTTTTACTAAATTTGTCAAACAAAACCCTAATGTGGGGAAAAATCTATCATTTATGTATTGCCGTCTTCCAAGTGGCATAACATTGTTACTTTTTTGGCTACGGAGCTGGTTGATGGCTTATTTTTTGCGGGACATGTTGTACTTTGCACCAGTATCATGTCAGAGTACACATGGTTTTTTGATCGCATTTTATAGCATTTTTTGTGGGATTGAATAGCTAAAAATCATAATTTTTGGAAGGTTTATAGCAGTTTTTTTTAACGGCGTTTATCGTGGGGGTTCAATAATGATTTACTTTTATTCTGCGGGTTGTTACGGACGCGGTGATACTATATATGTGGGGTTTGTGTTATGATTTAGACTTTTTTTTTAGTTATATGTCTCTTTATATGTTTTGGGGGTTTTGGGCATTTTTAGTGATTTATTACTTTATTTTTTTATTGAATAACATTTTTTTTTTTTACTTTTTCACTTTTATACCATGGGACATGAACAAGAAATCCTCTGATTGCTTGTTCATGATAATATTCTGCAATACTCATGTATTGCAGAGTATTATCAGTGTCAGCCTATACACTTGCATAGGCTGGCACTGTGCCAGTAAGATGACGTCACAGACGCCATCTTACTGGCAATTCTTGCAGGTAATTCTGGGGTCCAGAATTCGTCCGAAAACGGTTCGGGGGGGCCGATCGTGGGGGAAAGACCCCCCAGAGGCACGTTAGATGCCGCGGTCGCGCTGACCGCGGCATTTAACGGGTTAAGCACCCGCGATCGGAGTCAACTCCGATCGCGGGTGTTACACTGGGGTGCCGACTATCAGTCACAGCCGGCACCCCGTGTTTCCCGATGCCGGTTCGGCTCAGATCTTGAGCTGAACCGGCATGGGCTCAGCGTCCGATATATCGGACGCTGAGCGCTAAGTCATTGAGCTCAGCGTCCGATATATCGGACGCTGAGCGTTAACGGGTTAATGACGCAGCCTGTTTTTAAGTTAATGCTCAGTCTTTTTTTTTTTTTTTTTTTTTTTTTTTTTTTTAATTTGACCAGGGTCTCTTTCAGTGGTAACAACTTTTCAACGCTTTCAGATATCCTTGTGATTTTGAGATTTCAGTGATCAGTTTCTTTTTTGGGGGGTAAAAATTAAAAAATTTGGGGAAAAATTTGAAAAAAATGACAGTTTTCAAAGTTTCAAATGTTCTACTTTTTAGACAAAAAGTCATACCACAATTTTTTTTGTAGACACCTTTTGCCATTGGTCTTTATTTACATAACTTGTTTTACATTTCCATTTTTTTTTTACAGATCTGAGAAGGTTTCAAGTTTTAGTAGTAACTTCTCAGATTTTCAAGAGTTTTGCTAAATTTTTTGTGACCATTTCAGTTTGGAAGTGCCCTATAAAGGCTCATGTACTAGTGACACCATTTTATTAACATAACATCTCAAACTATTCAAATCAGTATTTAAGAAGTCTGTTAACCATTTAAATATTTCTCTGGAAGCAAACAAAAATGGATAGAAAAATTTGAAATTTACATTTTTGAATAAGATTATTCTCATTGAGCCCTAAAATGGACACATTCAGAAGGAATTTGAGGTAAATATACATACCAAAATTTTTGCCCTGCTTCTTTTGAGTACAGCAATACCAGACATGTGGATGTCAACTGGGGTTTTGTTGCACAGCAATGTCCAGAACAGAGTTCGTACCATTGGATTTTTAGAAAGCCAATTTGGCTGCAAATGTTTTGTCATGCCACAGTGTAATTGCAGAGCCCCTGAAGTAACAGTACAATAGAAAACTCCCAAAGATGGCACCATTTAGGAAACTAAACCCCTCAAAGAATTTATCTGGGGGTGTGGTGAGCATTTTAACCCCCAACATGCTGGTCAAAATCCAATGCAACGTAAACAGTGCAGAGCAAAAATTGCATTTTTATCTAAAAAATGTCATTTTAGTGCCTAATATATTGTGTACCATCCATGCGAATTTAGACAAACACCCCAAAAATCATTATGCGGGTTGTCCCGAGTACGGCAATATCACACATGTGCCAATAATTGACAGGCTGGGCACACAACAGGGCTGAGAAGGGAAAGAGCAAATTTTTTTCTTTTGGGGCTCCTTTTTCTCATGTCTGGATCTGGAGTGCCATGTCATGTTCGCAAGGCCCGTGAGGTAATAGTGCAATAGAAACCCCCGAGAAATTATACCATTCTGGAAACTACACCCCTCAAAGAATTTATCTGGGGGTATGGTAAGCATTTTGACCCACAACATGCTGGTCAAAATCTAATGCAAAGTAAATGGTGCAGAGCAAAAATTGTATTATTATCTCAAAAATGTCATTTTAGTGCCTAATATATTGTGTACCACCAATGCCACTTTAGACAAACACCCCCAAAATCATTCTGTGGGTTGTACGGAGTACGGCAATACCACACATATGCCAAAACTTAACAGGCTGAGCGAAATTTTGTTTTTGGAGCACCCTTGTCACTAGACTGGTGTTGGGGTGCCCCTGAGGTACCAGTACAATAGAAACCACATGAGTAGTGACTCCATTTTAGGAAAGGGCACCCCTCAAAGAATTTTAACTAGGGTTGTATGAACATTTTAACCTCAGATGCTGGGCCAAATGTAATACAAAATGAAGGGGGCAGTGTAAAAATTGCATTGTTTTCTCAAATGTTCCAAAGTAGATAGAATTGTATTCAGCCCAACTCATGCCACTGTGGATAAACACCCCAAAAATCATTGTGTGGGTTGCTACGAGTATGGCAATGCCCCATGTGTAGCAATAGTCTATAGGCTGGGGACATAGAAGGCTTGAGAAGGGACAAGCAAAATCTAGCTTTTGGAGCACCCTTTTTAACTAGACTGGTGTTGGGGTGCCCCTGAGGTACTTTAACCCATAAGATCCTGGCTCAGATGTAGCAAAAATTGAATGGTGTAAAGTAAAATTTGCTTTGCAATTTCTCTAAATTTGTCATCGTGTCAAAGTATTTTGCCCAATTCATGCAACTGGAGGCAAACACCCCAAAAAACATCATGCGGGCTCCCCCGGGTATCTGGCAATAAACTACAAGATGGAGACACGGCAGGGCTAGGAAGAGAATGGCATTTGGAGTACCGACATTTACATTTTTTTTTGGCACCATAAAACATTCGTAGATGCCCTTAGGGATCATTACAGTAGAAACTTTTGAGAATTAGAGGTCCCTACACATTCCTCCGTGAATTAATCTAGGGGTGTAGTGAGCATTTTGACCCCAACAGCTGGACCGCAAGGAATGGATAATGGATGTTTTGTACTATGCACTATGTCATCTTGTGCCCAGCTCCTGCCACCGGAGACAAAACACCCCAAAAATCATGATCGCTCTCTTGTCCTTGTACCTTTGCACTTCAGAAGTCCCAGGCACTCCAGCACCACTACGAAAGCGCCTACTCGGCGGTTCCTCAGAGTCGCTTTATGTGGACGAGGTGCACAAATAAAACGTCCACATATCCCCACTAGCAGACTCGTTATCGGAAGCCATAGATTATATACCTCCAAGTCAATATATGTCCTCTGGGACATGACGTTGGGATAGTACACAACCTACGCAGAACGCCCGTTCCTCCACGCTACTACTAATCCTAACAGATCGCACTTGAGCGGTTGTGAGGGATAGGGAAAACGGACAATGGGGGGGGGGGGGAGAAATCGTGTGTTTTGGGGTACAGTAAAGAGACAGATCACTAGCACAACTTTCTCCAACACCACCAATCACAAAATGGTGATGTTGGAGAGTATTGGGCTAGAAAGATCTGAACAAAAATTGTTTCAGATCGCTGGCATTGGCGTCGATCGACGTCACAGGACCAGTCAAGTCTTGCGACAGGGTGACGTCCAAAGTTCAAGCAGCGCTCGCATCCCATGCATCGGAGGCTGAGCAGTATGTCACTGCGCTCAGCGTCCGATATATCGGATGTGGAGCATGAACAGATTAATAAATTTGTGTGTGCCTTTACTTAATATGTCCCCCATGAGGTCATAAAAGACCCCTGGGGGACATTTTCACTCTGATTAACACCTTCAGACCTGGCGGTCACGTCACTGCCGAGTCTATGGAGCTGGCAGCAGCACCGGCTGCACTCCTCTATGCATCACGCTAACTCAGTGTGATGCACGGAGGAGCGGAGAAGTGGTAACAAACCGCTTCTCCTTTCTACCTAGGGTTTCCGGGTGCCACTGACAACTGGAAACCGGTCCTGCTCCCGTGACGCTGCAGACTCCGGACCTGGTTACTGGTTGCCGCATTTTGCCAGGGACCACATAAGAGAAGGCTTAAATGACCGTGGCATTGGTGGTCTGTGTTAAAGGGCTTGTGTATATATGGATTTCTTTTTACAGACCATGGTCATGAACTTACAGTCATATGTACACGGTTCTTCACACCTCATTGTGCAAATTGATAGATTTGTGGATTGGGTCAATGGATGTTGAATCACTTTACACAAACATCATATATCAGGTAGGATTAGATGCAGCAAATTAATTTCTGGAGGGTGAAGATGCTCGCCATCATGGCTTCTTGATTAAACTCCTTGTGTTCATTCTCATGCACTATTTCTTTGTGTTCGATAGTCTATTATAGTCAAATTTCAGACACGGCGATGGGTTCACGGTGTGAACAGTGTGTACCCTTCGCCTGCCTTTAGGGAGCATGTCTTGGGATGGTATTGTTTTATCGACAATATTCTTTCTGGAAAGGTCCCCTGGACTGCCTGCAAGATTTTGTAAGAGATCTGAATCTCAATATATGGCGGATTAAATATACACCGGCAATTTCGGATTCAAATGTTGATTTTTTGGATTTGCGCATTTTGGTACAGAAAGGCAAGATCTGCACCTCTAATAGCATTTTATATTATTTATGTTTTCCCCCTCAACACATGAAGGATGCCATTCCTGTGGGACAATTCTTACATATAAAAAGAAATTGCAGTGAACAAGACCAATTTAATAGCCACTCTAAGGATTTGACCTAGATCTAAGGACCGTGGGTTCCCCCATAAAGTGAAATCCAGGGGGGGGCGTGGCTTGACTATGGCGGAGACTGGTCGCACATCTGAGTAGCTCCTGCATCATACAACCGTAAGAAGCTGTACTGACGACTATCCAACACACCATTGCCCTACAGATGGGACCCAAAAAGCAGGGAGACCCCAAAACATCTTGTATCCCCCCTCATCAGAACAGGATCCCGTGGGATTGGGAGATACCCGACTCCCGGCGCGGCCGCCTCCTCATCACCGCGTGGCTCCAGCATGGCGACCGGCTCGGATATGCCGTCCACCTCCAATCCGGAACAGCGCCGCTCGCCTCCAAGGCCCCTGTCAAAATTGCGGAGACTGTGCGACGGATCGAAGCGCCCGTGCATCCAGGGTGCGCAGCCAGAGAAGAAGCTTCCGGGAATTGCGGGGGCCCCCGACCCGGCCGACAGCCGCACGGACCGTGGCTGTGTCAAAGATGGCACAGCAGAGCCTGCCTGCACTCCAACGGTGGCCCGCAGACGCATCTGCACAGGAGCGGGCACCCTCTACTACAGCCACAGCCATGACATCAGGAGAGGTGAGCAGAGACACAATGTCCCAGCAGCAGACACCAACCATCATGCCTCCTACTCCCCTACAGCAGGGAAACATGCACTCTCCCACCCCAGTCCTAGAGGTGCAAGCAATACCTGCCCCAGCACAAGTCCCATGCGCAAGCCTGGGGGGCACTGGGGAAACTGGGGTCACCCAGAGTGTAGGACACACTGGCTGGTTGCTTCCTCCTTCCAGTCGTGGGGGAGCCTCCACTTCGACAGTGCCTATATATATGCCAGATGGCCCCTGCTCTCCTGTCCTCTGGCCCTCCCAGGGAGAGGAATGGCCGGACACCCCGGTGAATGCCTCACCGGCCGCCTACAAACCGTCCCTCTCGCTCCCGCGTCTGCACCTCAACACTTACCTGGGGCACACTCTGATGTCCCCTCAATCCATATACTCCTCTCCCTCGACCCAGCATGCACATGCGATGATGTCTGAGTTCCGCCTGTGCTTCTATCACAAGAATTTGGAGCGCTGGCGGAGTTGCGAGCCCTCCGGGCCCATCTTCGCTCTATCCCTACTAGGGAAGACATGGAAAGTTACATGGCGCGCCTGGAACAGGCCTATGGGGCAGAGTTGGGAGTGGTGAGAGAAGATGTTCAAAATTTGACAACTAGAGTCTCCGCAACAGAAGACAGTCAAACAGCCCTCACCGCTAAAATGGACACCCATGACGGCATATTATCTGCCCATGCATTTCAATTACAATTCCTGGCGGACCAGTTAGAAGACACTGAAAATAGAGGTCGACGTAATAATATAAGGGTCAGAGGTCTTCCGGAAACTGTGGAATCTTCTCGTCTCCATGACACTCTCCGGCAGATTTTTAACTCCCTGTTGGAAGTCCCGGCAGACACGCCCTTGGAGCTAGACAGGTCCCATCGATCATTACAAGCCAGACCAAATGACCAAGATCCACCTAGAGATGTCATTTGTAGAGTTCACAAGTTCCAAATTAAAGATGCCATCATGTGCAAAGCCAGAGAAACAGAATATCATCTTCCAAGGGACACGTCTTCAGCTGCTCCCAGATTTATCTCGTCTCACGTTGCTCAAGCGCAAAGCCTTTTCTAGAGGAACTCAGACAACGGAACATCCCATACTCATGGGGTTTCCCCTTTTGTCTGCATATCCGCTACAGGGATAATGGATATACCTTGCGACATCCTTCTGATATACAAGACCTGGCAGCTGCACTTGGCTTTCCAGACCCTGTCATTGCGGATTGGCCGAGGCTTTCCAATCCGGGGGGCCCTGGAGGGGTTCCCCATCTGCCGGCTAGACCTCCAAGACGTCGGGCCCGCAGAGGCCAGGGAAGACGAGCGGCCTCCCCGCGCCGGTCAGGATTACTGGACATTCAGTAATGCTCCTGTTGTCTAAATTCGGCTTGGTTACCGATATGGACTCATCCCACAAACACCATCTAAATGTTGGATAGTTAGCATTTATAGAACTAGGTTCTCTCCTAGTTTACCCGTTCCCCTCTGGGGTCTACACGTACGGCGAGTCCGTTTGTGTATTTGTAGACGATACCCCAAATTTAAGGCATTTCTGGCAACCTAGTGTTGTCTAATTGGTTGACCATGAACACGGTCTAGTTGTTTAATTTTACCATCAGCAATTGTTTAATTGTAATTTACCCCTGTCTCAACTTCCCTTGCAGCTTCTCCCTCCTTTTCCTCCCCCTCTCTTCTCTCTCCCTAATTTTTCTCTTTCTTTTTCTCGGACAACATCATGAATAATCTGGCTCTGTCTTTCTGGTCATTTAATGTCAAAAGACTCAATGCCCCCGCAAAAAGACGACAAATCCTGTATAGACTCAACAAACAAAAGATTCTCATAGCCCTCTTTCAAGAAACCCATTTTGTAGCCAACGCTCTACCAGCCTGCCCAACGAGTCTATACTCCAAGTGGTTCCACTCTCCGCATCCTAACCGAAAGGCAGGATAAGTCCCTTCACTATACTCTACTAGACCCGGGTGGTAGATTCTTGTTTCTGAAAATCAGTATTGGAGGTGCTGTCTTTACCATTGCTAATGTATATTTTCCCAACTTCAATCAGGTCTCCTTTGGTGTCTCAACCCTCCAGATTCTGGCAGAATTTGCTAATGGCTCCGACATCATCATGGGGGGAGAGTTCTATATGGTAATGGACGTGGACTTGGACACATCCACAGGTAGGTCCGCTGTCTCCTTTGCCAAACGTCGAAGACTGAAAACTGAGCTTCGTGCCCTTCATCTTGTTGACATGTGGCGCACATTGCATTCTTCCACGAAGGAATATAGCTACCATTCTTTAGCACACAATTCCTACCACAGATTAGACCATTTATTCCTCTCACATAGATTGCTGGACATGTTGCCTAGATGCTCCATTGAAACATTTTTATGGTCTGATCATGCCCCGGTCTTTGGATCGCTAGCAGACTCCCCTTTTACAAGTCGAAAGGGCACATGGAGGCTAAACGATCATCTTCTTCATGATCAATTGTGTATAGAGGAGGTGAAGGCCGCAATTCGAGACGCGTCAGAAAGTTTATCCGCAGATAGCCCCACCCCTGTTTTCAGTTGGGATGCTCTTAAAAGCAAACTACAAATCATTCTCACATGGGTCCAGACTGAAACGGGAGAGGGCCCACAAACTTAAAAGCCTACTGCTTTCCCTAGCTGATAAAGAATGTGTTAACAAATCCACTCCGTCTGAGCTTCTGAAGGCTGAAATTTCCACTATAAGGCAAGAAGTTCTGTCCACACTTATCCCCATTTGAATATGGGGATAAGTGTGGAGCTTGGCTGGCCAAAGCAATTCACCCACGCACTCCGACTACCCATATATTTTCCATAAACTCCCCGGAAAAGGGTCTAGTACATAAAGAATATCAGATATTAGACAGATTCTCTAAATTTTACTCGGAGCTATATAACATCGGAAACACCCAACAGGGGCCCCCTAACTTTCCCACTCCTGTGGTAGATAGTTACCTGGAGACAAATGCACTTCCCACTATCCCAGAAGTAGAGGCCGACTCTTTGGAGGCTGACTTTTCCGAGGAGGTGGCGCATGTGATTAAAAACCTTGAAAACGGGAAAAGCCAGGGCCCAGATGGGTTTACTTCCAGACTATACAAAATGTGTAAACTGGAACGGATACCTTTATTGACCAAGGTTTTCAATGCCATCTCTGAGAACTGCCCCTTCTCAAACCAAGCTTTGCAAGCTTACAATTACTGTGATACCCAAGGCGGGGAGGGAACAGACACACTGTGCCAACTTCCGCCCGATATCGCTCTTGAATGTGGACACCAAAATATTCTCAAAACTTCTAGCGGTCCGTCTCAAACCTCTTATCCCCTCCTTGATCCATCAGGAACAAGTGGGATTTGTCCCTGCTTGATAGCAGGGGCGCAGACCTCCGGGACCCCCATGTGCTTGTTATCCATTGACGCTGAAAAGGCCTTTGATCGAGTACACTGGGGGTTTCTGGAGGCGACCTTGCGTTACGTCGGCTTGGGCCCTTCTGCCAGGGTCAAGGTCAACGGGACACTCTCATTACCATTCACTATATCTAACGGACAGGGGTGCCCGTTGTCACCTTTCTTATATCTGCTCGTAATGGAGTCCCTGGCTCTCTCTCTCCGGAACAACCCTGACATACAGGGCATCAGAGTCGGACATGTACACCATAAGATATCTTTGTTTGCAGACCTGCTCCTTTATGTATCCAATCCCCAGATCTCCCTCCCGGCAATTCTGAAGGAGTTCGAAATTTTTGGGAAACTCAGCCACCACCAATCAAGAAAGCTCTGGGTCAGAGTAGAGTTGGAGCTTTCCTCCCCACGTTTTTTCTGGTTGCCACAGTCTATCACACTACAGTCTCTCCAGATATCCTTGGCCCTGAAAAGTATCCTACAGGCCAGGAGGAAGTTTACATTCAAACTTAAAATAGTATCTGTCCCGGGCCCCTTGACCCTACTGTTGGGTAACCCACAGTTCACTCCAGGAGTCCAGGCTCACTCTCTTGGGGATTGATTCTGCGCTCCCTAGAATAAGGGATGTGGTGGGTGAGGGGGGACGCATGTGGAAATGTGTAAATAGGCGCTCGACACATGCCTGGTTCCTGGCTCAAATATCTCCAATTGCGGCATTTCATCTCCTCTCTGGCACCTGTCCCAATTCTCACATCTACTCTCACTACATTTGAGGAACTATGCCTCACTGACACGCATCTCACCCATACGGTCTCATTACTGTATGGAGTGTTCTTGGCAAAGGAGACAGGGGATTCGACACCATACTATGCTAGAACTTACCACAGAGCAATGGACTACTGTCTTCACTCTAACTTATGTTCTCTCATCGTCTTGCAGAATACAGGAACTCAACTAAGATTATTTCACATTGGTACCGCACCCCGGTTAATCTGAGGCAAATTGATCCTCAGATCTCGGACCAGTGCTGGCGATATGGAAATGACACGGGCACGATGCTCCATATTTGGTGGAGCTGTCCGGTCATCGCCCCCTTGTGGCAGAATATTAACCAGCTATACAATACTCTGACCAAATCACTGGTCACCCTGACAGCAGAGCAGGCCCTCCAAGGACAGGAAACCTGAGCATAAAAAGAGACTCCTCCCATTCCACCTCAGTTTGGTTAGAGATTTTCTTGGAAGAGCCGTTTAGTTAGTAGACAAAACATATACACATATTCATTCGGTATATTTTATATATACATATACATACATATATAATGTCTTTTTTTTTTTTTTTTGCGACACCCGTGAACCAACACCACACAGAAAAGTAACACCCGGGTGGGAATACCAGGTGCCGTCGTGACTTGAGGAAACAACATTACCGGTAAGAGTAATTCATTGTTTTCCCCTTCATCACGACGGCACCACCAGAGAGAATTGCAGAGAATCACAAACAATTAGGGGGGGGATAATAGAGGATAAGACTTTTCTTCCAAATGAAAGAGAAGAAGAACCCATCACATCCACCCTATAGTGTTTAAGGAAATTGTGAGGGGTAGACCAGGTGGCCGCCTGGCAGATCTGTTCCAGCGTAGCATCCCTACACTCGGCCCATGATGTAGCTAATGATCTAGTTGAATGGGCACGGATGCCGTCCGGGACAGGAACTTCCGAAATCTCATAGGCCATCTGAATAGTCACTTTAATCCATCTAGCGATGGCTGAGGAAGATGCTTTATTCCCCTTATTCTTTCCTGAAAAGAAAATGAACAAGCTATCTGATTTCCTCCACCTAGAAGTAGCATCCAAATACTGTACAATACTCCTCCTAACATCAAGACAATGAAAAGCCCTCTCCTTCTCTGTCTTGGGGTTACTACAGAATGATGGAAGGATGATGTCCTGAGATCTATGGAAATCGGATACTACCTTAGGCAGGAACCCTGGGTCTGGTCTAAGGATAACCCTGTCATCCAGGACTCTACAATATGGATGTTTATGAGACAAAGCTGCCATTTCGCCTACTCTTCTGGCTGAGGTGATGGCTGTAAGAAAAATTGTCTTAAGTGTGAGAAGCTTTATGGAAATATTTTTTAATGGCTCAAACGGAGGGCCTGACAAAACTTTGAGAACCATGGATAAATCCCAGGGGGGTAACTTACTCCTAATTGTGGGCCGAATTCTACCTGCTGCCCTAATAAATCTGGAAATCCACGGATGTTTGGCTAACTCCTCATCAAATAAGGCTCCTAGAGCTGATACCTGAACCTTAAGAGTAGCTGGCTTGAGACCCTTCTCTAAGCCTTTCTGCAGGAACTCAAGGATTTGACTAACATTAGGCTGAGCCAACCGCTCTGGGTCTTGACCGGAAAAGGAAAAGTAAGCCTTCCAAATTCTATGATATATCTTATATGTTACTGGTTTCCTACTCTTCTGAAGAGTGGAAATCACCTCACGAGACAAACCTTGCTTTTGGAGAATCATCCTCTCAATAGCCATGCCGTCAGATGCAGGGCTTTTATCTCTGGATGGAGGATCGGGCCCTGTGACAACAAGTTCCTGGATTCTGGAAGCACCCAGGTATCGGCTCCTGACAGCTCCCTTACACTTGAGAACCATGCCCGACGAGGCCAAAAGGGAGCGATCAATATCACCTTTGCCCTGTCCTGTCTTATCTTCCGGATAGTCCTGGGCAGGAGAATCATGGGAGGAAAGGCATAAAGAAGAGGACTGTCCCACTTTTGAGAAAAAGCGTCCACAGCTAAAAGGAAGGTCTGCCCTGTTGAGGGAAAAAAATCTTTCTACCTTGCGCTTTTTCCTTGTGGCAAAAAGATCAGCGGCATCCCCCAAAGCCTGACTATCTTCCGAAATACTGACTGACTCAGTTCCCATTCCCCTTGATATAGGGTCTCTCGACTTAAAAAATCTGCTGAAACATTTTCTACACCTCTTATATGAATCCCTTTTAGAGATGTAAAATAGGTCTCTGCCAAGGATATGATCCGAGTGGCTATGAACATAAGGCCTGAATTTGTGCCGCCCTGTCTGTTGATATAGGCAACTGCTGTAGTGTTGTCCGACATCACGGCCACCCCATGTCCCTGTAAAAGAGGAAGTGCTTGCATCAGGGCTTTTAAGATTGCTAAGAGCTCTTTTTTGTTTGACGACAGGTCCCTTTCTGCCATATTCCAAGTACCCTGAAAAAACTGATTCTCCATGTGGGCCCCCCACCCCCATGGACTGGCATCCGTAGTGTCCTGTCCTGACTGGGGTTCCAAGAAAGACAACCTCTAGATTTCTAACGTTTAACCACCAATCTAGGGAGTTTAAAATGTTTATGGGGAGGAGAACTTTTACTTCTAAGGCGGTCTGATCCCTGTCCCACTTTTCTAGAAGAAAATTCTGAAGACTTCTTGAGAGGTACTGAGCCCAAGGAACAGCAGGGATGGCGGCTGAAAAAAGACCCAGAAGAGACATACCCTTTCTTAAGGAAATCAGGGGATTTTGTTTTACCTCTAGCACCAGTGATCTTATTTTTTCTACTTTTTCTACTGGAAGAAAGGTCCTCTGTCTTTGGGAGTTTAACCATGTCCCTAGAAAAAGCTTTCTTGTAGTGGGAACCATAGATGATTTTTCTTTGTTTATCAGCCACCCTAACTTCCTCAATATCTGAAGGACCCTGGACAGTTGATTTTGTACCTCCTGACTTGAAGACCCTACCAGTAGGAAATTGTCCAGATATGGTATGAACAACCCCTGTGTTTCTCGTATGTGGGCTGCCATTTCTGACACTATTTTTGTAAAGATTCTTGGGGCAATCGCTATCCCGAATAGTAGTGCTCTGTATTGAAAATTATGAACCTCTGCATCTACCTGAATGGCCACCCTTAAGTATTTCTGAAAGTCCTGATGTATGGGGATGTGGTAATATGCGTCGGCTAGGTCTATCGAGACCATGAAGCAATCGGGAAACAACAGGTTTACTGCCGCTTTCAGGGTTTCCATCTTGAATCTGGAACAACCAGGAATTTGTTTAGGGGCTTTAGATTCAAAATGACCCTCAAATGAACCCCCCGGTTTCTTTACCAGGAATAGATTTGAGTAAAATCCCTGGCCCTGTTCGGCAAGAGGAACTTGACACAGTACCTTTTTCTGGACCAGGGTCCAGACCTCTGTAATCATCGCTTCTCTGTTTTCTTGGAAGCGGGATACGTGATGATTGATCGAGAGGGAGGAGGAGAGAGAAATTCCATCGAGACGCCCTTCTGAATTGTCTGTAACACCCACTTGCTTCCTGATATCTCCGACCAGGCTTCGAAGAAGTGGGCCAGTCTTCCCCCTACGGAGCCTGGCATCATAAAGCATTGGGTCTGACGCTTGGGGTCTCTGGTTTGATTGAATAGCAGTCCTCGATTTTTTTGAAAGGCTCTGAAATTCTGATTCCTTTCTGCTCCCCTTCTCTGAGACCTCTGACTCCGAAAGGGACGAAAGGAACCACTTTGGGTAGAAGGAAAAGATTACACCCCACATTCTCCAACAACTCTTCCAACACCTTCCCGAATAACAATTTTCAGTCACAAGGGATTCCACATAGTCTATTTCTTGACCCTATGTTCCCTGGCAGAATTTGACAATGCTGATGAACGAGCAGTGAGTCTAAGTGCATCGACAGAGACGTCTGCTAAAAAGGCAGCTCCCTTCTGTACATTAGAAACCGATAAAGCTAGGGCATCCCTCGGCACCTAATTTCGAATATCCGTTTCTAGTTGATTTAACCAAAACAACATAGAACGGGAAACACAAGTGGCTGCAATATTAGGCTTAAAGGCCGAGGTAGCCGAATCCCAAGACCTTTTGAGAAAACTTTCCATTTTCTTATCCATGGGATCTCTAAGAGAACCTAGATCTTCAAACGGGAGAGATGACCTGCGACTGACCTTCGCTACAGACGCATCCACCTTAGGGGCAGAGCCCCATGTAATGGATACATCTGAGTCAAAGGGATACTTCCTCTTGACTGATCTAGGAATATACGACTTTCTAACCGGCTTCTCCCATTCTTTCTGTATCAAGGATGACACTTTAAGGCCTTCAAACATAATATCCTGAACGGACTTAGGTTGCTTTTTTTCCCTCAATGTCCATAGTCATCCTGACGAGCTTAAGGTGGTGATCAGAGTCGTCGATATTAAATAGAGGACGCCCTGCCTGCTCTGTTTCAGAAGCCAGGGAACCTGAATCACTAATTGAGGCTACACCTTCTTCCTCTGATCCTGACCCCTCTGCAACATATACTGCCGCAGAGGTGCCTGGCTGTTCCTGAGTGAGCGGGGGTGGGTTAGGATAAGACAAATCTCTGGCCTTTTGGACTTCTTCTCTAACCACGCTCCTTAATGAATCCATCCAAACGGCAGATTCCTCAGTTAAGATCTTGCCAATACAGGTGTTACAAGTGGCTTTTTCATAACTGGAAGGGAGTTTATGAGCGCAAATTTTACACTCTATGGTGCGTCTTACGGGTAGCCTTTTTTGGCCCCTCTTCTCCCCAAGATAGGCAAACAATACACCCGTTATAAGATCAATACAAAAAAAGTGAAAGCACTCACCGCCCTGCAGTATAGTTACCGGGGCTGGAGTCCTGGGTGTCTCTAAGATCTCACTTGTCTGCCATGCTGCACAGCTGACTTGTTACCAGCACTAAGCAATCCCTCTCGTCCATTTTTAAAAAATCCCGCCAAGTGGGCATGGCCTTTGACCCTACTTCCGGTCAGAACGGCCAGCAGAGGGGGAACACAAAAAAACGGCCTTACCGGGACAAAATACTTATTCTTGCAGTAATATAGTAAAGGCGCCCCCACCGCATTGTAATTACGCGGTGCGCCATATTTCTTTTCTCCGTCACTTCCGGTGCGCACTTTCCACTTACCCCTGTCATCAGCGGGTGCCGGCAACTAAAAACAAAGTTCCGGCCGAGGTCCCGCGCGTACAGAGGGAGGAAGCGCCACGATCCTCATCCCCGCACCGGAGGATAGAACTGACAGCGTCCCACACTCCTTTCATGGAGAAGGGTAAGTGAGACACCGCAGGGACACCATCACAGCGTGCTCAGGTCCAAACTGAGGTGGAGTAGGAAACCAAACTGAGGTGGAGTAGGAGGAGCCTCTTTTTATGCTCAGGTTTCCTGTCCTTGGAGGGCGGATCCCTATCTCTCTGGTGGTGCCGTCGTGATGAAGGGGAAAGATCTCCTGAGACATTTTCTTGTAGCTACTCGCCAGATTATTCCTCGCTGTTGGAGATCTCCTATTCCCCCCTCCAGAGCGGACTGGGTCGCCGCCCTCAATCATATCTTCAGAATGGAAGAGTTGAAGGCTATTGATTCCGTCCCAGGAATGTCATATTGTCTACATTGCCCTTGTTCTATGTTATACGTTGGTCAGACCTCACAGGAATTGTAAATTCCAACCAGGATATATTTCGGTATACATTATAGAACTGTATGGGCCTTGGATATGTTATTCATAGTTTTTTTTCGTATTATTTGTGCATGGATGATTATTTTAAGTCGGTCCCTAACATAAACTAATAGTGAAATATCTTACTTTTGGTTATCATCTACTTGGAGTCGTTCTCCAAGTCTCTGGAGTCATTCTGAGGGTGTATCCGTATTTCTATGTCCTCAAGCTACGATGCTGGGATTGTGGGTCACAACCACAATGACCAGACAGACATACTTGAAACCTCACATGAACAGCCTGCGAAACCCACGATCGCATGGTAGCCCGGAAAAAAATATATAAAGGTAAGTGCAAGCTATCAATCGCTCCACATATTGCCACTTTGCTAATGTTTCATAGAATTAGAAAAAAATGGTAAATGAATAAACATTTTGAGATGTGTTAACAGTTCTTTTAAACTTTACAACAGGAACCTATGACTTGATATAGTGTATAAATTATGAAGATAACCATCTTCTCCAAAAAAGGTGGGTTCATCCTTGAAAAACATAAAATTCTAAAAGCACTTATCCATAAGTATGAAAAGACAATGTTAATTAGGATATTGCCCCCTTCTCTAAAAGGAAAATTACCCCACATATTAAGCATTACTCCCAGAATCAGATCGGTAGCATGGGAACTACTTTGTGTTTACATATTATATTATATCGTTGTTCAATCACCCTGAAATAATCATAACTCTATTCTTCTAGTATGATATTATGGACTGTAGACCCATATTACAAAACACACTGTGCAATGTTGTGCTGATTATTACATTTAACAGTAGACGTACCGATTCGTCTATATCTGGTGCCTCCTCTTAAAAAAACTCCACATTATATGGCATGTAGGGGGAACTCTAAACTCTCTGATGTCACAAAGTATATACCATGCACAACAGCAACTCAATAAGTGAGAATGAGGTCCACTCTCTTATTGAGACCCTCTGGATGTCGCGTGCAAAGCACAAACATCCAGAAGGTCTCCCGATTCAATAGTTTGCGCTTGACATCGCGAGCCCCCCCCCCTCCTCCCCCATAGACCAAAAAACTCTCTCAATTCCAGTCCAAGTGAAACCCTGAGTTTTCTTGTTGTGAACCTCCCGGGAAATGCCTAGATAAAGCAGAAACGTTGACGGTATTCCCACTTATGTCTGATAAATGTTGCCTAATTCTGGTCTTGTGGGGGCTTGTAGTGTGTCCACATACTGGCTGCAGCAAATAGAACTCACCACATATATCACATTCTCAGAATTACAATTAATATAGCTGCGGATTGTGTGTTCTTTGCCTGTGGTGTACGAAATGATACTATTCTGTACAGATATATGTGAACAGGCTTTGCATCGCGTGTGGCCACACCTAAAGCAGCCTGGAAATCGGAGCCAACTAGGAGTGGGGCGTGTCCTCTTGTAGCCACACATTTTATTCGGGCTGCTGTTATGGGGGCCATGGTGTCATCCTGTGACAATAACAGTAAATATTTGGAGACTATACGTTTGATCTGCGCAAATTGCCTACTATAGTTGGTGGAAAAAAACAAAACATACTGCTGTTTCTTTTTATAAGTCCCCCCTGAGGGTGATAACCCCTAGGGTCCCTGAGCAAATCACGCAGTTTCAATTTTGAAATCTAATTATCAGCTGCAGTCAAATCTGAACTTCTATTTTTCCTATCGGTAAGTCTTCTCCTGAGGATCTCCTTCTCTTTGCAAAAAATGCCATCCTCCGTACAATTCCTGCCTAGTCGTACCATCTCCCCATATGGAACAATCCAAACCACAAGGGGAGGATGGCACGAAGACGCCAGGAGAATGGAATTCCCTGCTGTTTCCTTCCTGTAGGGGCTTACTATAACTATCTTCGAATCCTGTTAAGCAAACATCCAGAAAGGTAATTTGTTGACCTCCATACATATGGGTAAATCATAAATTCATCTCATTACAATTTAAATAAGACAAAACAAATTCCTCAAACAGCAATGCCACTCCCCTCCATACCCACACCAGGTCGGCAATGTAACGGCCAAGCCAAACGATCGACTCCTGGTATGGGTTGGATGGGGAAAAGACAAAATTATCCTCTAACTGGGACATATAGATATTTGCAAGGGAGGGGGAAACTTGACCCCCATAGGGGCCCCCCTCCACTTAAAAAAAAAAAAAAAAAAAAAAAAAGACCATCAAACAAGAAATTATTCTTGAGGAGAAACTCTACAACCAGTATCAGATATTCAGATACATTTTCCCTGTAAGTGCTGTATTTGCTTAGATGCTGCTGGAGAAAATGTATACCCATAGCATGGGGAATAGATGAATAAAGCGAAACCACATTGCAAGATGCCCATTCATATCCATCTTGCCAACCAAAATTATCCATCACTCTCAATAAGTGGTATCTTGCAGAAAAGTCGGGTTACTCTTATTAAAGGAAACCTACCACTTGTAGTGGCAGGTTTCCGATGGAAATACCGGGCACCAGCTCAGGGTGAGCTGGTGCTGGAGCTTATTTTAGTTAGTGGTATCGCGGTTTAAAACACTTTTTAAACTTGTGCACGCGGCTACATAGGAAGTGAATGAGAGCCGCGTGCACGGTAAGCGCCGAGCGCGTACCTGCCTGCACCGGCTATAAAGTTTAAAAAGTGTTTTAAACCGCGATACCGCGGTTTAAAACACTAACTAAAATAAGCTCCGACACCAGCTCACCCTGAGCTGGTGCCCGGTATTCCCATCAGAAACCTGCCACTACAAGTGGTAGGTTTCCTTTGATGGCAGGAGGTAATGATCAACCCATTCCCCCAGTCTCTCACTCATACTCCCAATGCCCGCAACAATAGGTCTCAGGGGAGGGGAACCCCTTTATGGACCTTAGGGAGAGAGTGGAAGACTGGGATCTTATGTCCTTTGTCTAGGAGGGGGGAGATGTCAAGCGCAAACTATTGAATCGGGAGACCTTCTGGATGTTTGTACTTTGCACGTGACATCCAGAGGGTCTCAATAAGAGATTGGACTTCATTCTTACTTATTGATTTGCTGTGTGCAAGGTATATATTTTGTGACAGTCCCTACATACCATATAATGTGGAGTTGTTTTTTAGAGGAGGCACCAGATAAAGACGAATTGGTCTACTGTTAAATGTAATAATCAGCATGACATTGCACAGTGTGTTTTGTAATATGGGTCTACAGTCCATAATATCGTACTAGAAAAATAGAGTTGTTATGATTATTTCAGGGTGATTGTGTTTACATATTATATTATAGTTCAAAGTAGGTCCCATGCTGCACATCTGATTCTGGGAGTAATACTTAATATGGGGGGCATTTTTCCTTTTAGAGAAGGGGGCAATATCCTAATTAGCACTATGTCTTTTCATACATATGAACGATTTTATACGTTTTTCAAAGATGAACCCACCTTTTTTGTAGAAGACTTATCTTCATAATATATACTATACGAAGTCATAGGTCCCTGTTGTAAACTTTAAAAGTTTTTAACAGAACTGTTAACACATCTCAAAATGTTTATTCATTTACCTGATATATGGTTTTCTTTTTTATTCTATGAAACATTAGCAAAGTGGAAATATGTGGAGCGATTGATAGCTTGCACTTACCTTTATATATGTTTTTCAGGGTTACCATGGGTACGTGATCATGGGTTTCGCAGGCTTGTCATGTGAGGTTTCACGTGTCTGGTCATGTGACCCGCGTACATACATTTCACCGACGTCTAATGGAGTATTTCCATACAAGGTAAATGTGTGCCAGTTTTCTCTAGTTTTCTGTGATTCCACCCCCCCTATTTTTGTGCCCAACTCTGGGATAGTGTTCACGCATGTTGCATATAGAGATTGTGTGAACGTATATTAATTTGGGATTATGATTAAGAAGCGGTAGCGTCAAAATGCGTCAATCCAACTTGCTGTTTTCCATATGATGTACCCCACTTTTTGTTAATAAAGACTTTTTATTGGATAGTACCGGTGTGGGAGTTTGGAGTGCCGCTCTTTCTCCCCCCCTTCAACATTTGCGTAACAAGCTATTTTTCTTCGTATCATGTCGGGGTGAATGTTACTTTTTGGTCCATAATGCAATATAGAAGCTGCGCTCACTATGACCATGGCGTCTATAGGATTGAACAGGCTATCGCACACTGCCGGTATCAGCTTCTGAACCCAGGCAATTACCATGACATAACTCTACGCCAAGGTGCGGTAACTGCTATGTTGTACAGTTACGTCAAGGTGCTTCCATAGAATTCAAAAACCAAAATAATGAGTGTCACAGTCTCCCAAAAGCCCTGATCAAAATATAAAAACAGCTGTGTTAAAACAGTAAGAACGGTATAAATTTGCCAGAGTGATCACAGTGATGATACCAACTCAAAGACTAAAGGAGATTTATTAACTTGGAGTGCACAGTGAAAGTTTTAAAAACCGAACCCACAAAAATACGGTGCAAATGCGTTTTTCCCACCACATGTGGAATTTTTCCAGCTCCCCAGTGCGGTACATGGATTAATAAATACAGCCATAACAGAGTACAATTTGTTACACAGAGAACAAGCCCTTGGGACTGAACTCCTGAACAAGCCTTTGTGTGTTGGTCTTCAGAGAAATAGCTTTGAGGAGGGGAGTACTTTACTTCAGTGCTCAACTCTCCACCTCTGACTTTATACAACCAATCTCATTGTTGAAGTGGACTTCTGGTTCATGCCACAACACTAGGCCATAATAGAAAAATGATCTGGAAGGTGATCTGTACATAGCGCGGTTGGTTTATTTGGTCAAATACCATTGACTGGTTTCCTTTAAAAAGGGTGCACACGTGTAGTTTACTTACTGCATTAGCATTTCTGGATAGTAGCTAGTTACAGCAAATTCTTTTTAGATAATGGAAATGTCATAATAGGATATATCCGTTTGGCCCTTACCACAACTTGGTATATTCTGCATCCATCATCTGAGGGCACTCAGTCAGTAGTTTGGTTATTCCTACTGCACATATTTTCTTTTCTACTGGTCCCGATACTTTCTGTATTTCTGGAATGATTATCTTTTCTACAACCATCCCAAACATCCTGCAAGAGGAGGATTATGACACTGTTAGTAGGAACAAAGGCTCCAGGTCCCCCTCTAAAATAAAGGCTACAACTGATTACAGTACAATGATAGAACAAGCACTTTGCAGTATACTTTTATTCCTTTAGATAATATATTTGTTTCCCAGCAATCCTTCATCCTTCAAAGTTTACAGTGATATATTTGCCAATGAGCTTTTTCGGGCACCATGCTTGTGTATTGTTCAATTTTGTTAATAAATTGGGCACCCAGCACTGCCCTTAACCACAGGTTACTTCCCCAGTAATTTTGAGGTGAAGAAAGCAGAAAGGCGGTGCATAGAACAGGCACTGGCTTCTGATTTGCTTGATAAGAAATTAAAGTATAACTAATTGAGAATTGATAGGGAATATCTATAAACTTGAGCAGCATGTTACACATAATGATTTAACATTATTAACATAATGTAACATTTATTAGTTACAAAAACACACAAATTATCTCCAAAAGGGAAAACGTAGCCGCATTCTCGCCACATCACTTATCCATGGTTGCAATACTAAGTCCCGTGACCCCCAACTCGCGTTTCATGTATAGCTTGAAAAATATCCTGTTAAATTTATTATAATGCCAACACACTATACCAGTGGGAGATGTGCCTCTAATTACACTGGTTAAAAAAAATATGTTCCTCATCTCAGTCGCATGGTATCTTGCACATATCGAGGTCCCGTTTGTATTTTGGAATCTCATGTTTTTTGCATATGATATGCACACTTTTAATGAAGATGAATTAAATGAATTTGTGATTATTTATAATGTGGTCAGCTCAGTGTTTTGTATCTTTTGTGATGGGAGTTCACATTTGTCTACTTTTTGGTGGACCCCAAAAAAATAAAAAATAATATATTATATTAATATAAGCCAAGGGTGATAAAAGCATTGGTCACAGCCGCCCCCCAGTATACAGCCAGCAGCCCAAGCCCCTAAGTGTATAGCCAGGCCTACCCCCTGCACAGAGTATGCCTAGCCTACTAACAAAAAAAAAACAAAAAACAAACAAAACTGTGTTTCTACCACTGACCCTAGCTCGATAGTCCTTACTCCGGCTCCATAAGTTCTGGTTATTAGGTGAGCTGGTCTTTCACCATACTATTAAAAAAAACAAAAAAAAAAAAAAAACGTTTTCCAGCATAAAACGTGATGAAAAACCCTAACTCACCTTTGACGTCCCCCAGCAGGTGCTCTTCTGTCTTGGCAAGTGGCTGACATCCTGGTGTGCGTGACGTAGTGCGCAGGGACCCGAAGACAGATATTCAAAAGACAGAAGTAGACCTCTTGGGTACATCAGAAAGGTGAGTTAGGGTTATTCAGCACAATTTTTGTGCTGAAAAACTCTGCTTATACTCAAATATATACTGTATTTTTTTTTTTTAAAAAAGGAATCCAAGGTGGTGTCCAGCTTCCAGGTAAAATATGAAAAATTAAAACATGGCTTTATTCAAGCAATTTAAAAACATGGTGGTCCCACTAAGCATTCAGACGTGTTTCAAGCTATAGAGCTCTTAGCCATACTATAACTTAGCGTCAGACTGCTGAGTTTTGCCACCATGTAGTTCAAATAAAGCCATGTTTTAATTCTCTGAATATTTACAGTACATTAAGTTTAAATATTTTGTATATTTTTTTCCCGGAAGCTGGACCACCCTGTTTGCGTTAAAAAAAAAAAATTATATAATAAATATATATATGCTTTCTGTCCTACAATTGTAGTGAGTCAAGACTTTTTTTTGGTTAAAAATGGGTCTTGAAGCCTTCTATGCTGTTAATCAAATTAAAAAAAAACCATCATCCCCTATACCAGTGGTGGCGAACCTGTGGCACAGGTGCCAGAGGTGGCACTCAGAGCCCTCTCTGTGGGCACCCAGGACATCACCAGAAAAGACAATCTTCCTGCTGTCTCAGACTTGCTGTAGACAGAGCTATTATAAAGTGACAGCGCTACCTGGGACTACAGGAGGAGTGGGAAGATGTGGACAGATCTGGATTATCATTGTAGCTCCTACTCCGGCCCTGATAATTCCTCCTGTTTATGGGAACCTGGAGGGAAGCTACAATGATCATCCAAATTTCTTCTATTTTCTGCTTTATTGGTGTCTTCAGGTGCAGATATGAATGAAAGCTGTGACAGCGCTCGGAGCATAAATCACTTATTAGATTTCTGTGTTGGCACTTTGTGATAAATAATTTGGTCTTGGTTGTAGTTTGGGCACTCGGTTTCTAAAAGGTTCGCCATCACTGCCCTATACTAAAACTAGAACAGGAATTGTGTTGACATCATGCCTGATGAATGGCCAGAGCTCTGCTGGCTCAACTGTCTAAACACTTCATTACTGATCTAAAGTTAAGTATACTTGACTTTCAAAAATGTATATTGCTTTTAGAATACTAGAGCAGGTCACTGAACCCACTCCAATATTGACAGGTAAAAAATGTCTGTTCTGTGCCTTGCATTGATGTTAGGTTTAGTATCCAGTGAAATAAAATAAAATTCCATATTTTTTAATATTTCCCAAAATGGAGAAAAAGATGAATAATCATTTACATTAATACATGTTTATTTAAACCGTTTTGAGGCTGGATGCACGTCCATCCTGTTCAAATTATACAGATCTAATTAAAAAGACAAATACCAATGAGGTACAAGCCACTTTTTTCCATAACTTAGGCCAGCTGCAGACAAACATTCAGCCAGTGGAAAAAAAATTGGTCGGTCTGATCTCAGACTGCACACGTTGCATGGGAAAAATAGTGCAAGGACTCGACAAACTGCAACATCATCAATTTTAGTACTGCTTGAACGTTGGTGCTAAAGTTCGGTCAGCAGACGTTGAGTCCTTGCATTACATTTCTGTTCAAGCCAAGGACTTTCATCTCGTGCAGTGTAAGTCCATGAGATTGGACCAGCAATTGGATCTGTTTCCACCGGCTGAATACGTTTGTCTGCAGCCGGCTTGGAGGATATATTCATCCGTAGAATGTTAGTGGATTTATTCTGATTTCCATATTCTAATTCTGTGGAAACAATGTAGAAGTATTTAGACATCTGGCGCTGTGGAAATGAAAGCACCTGAAAGGTGATAAGTGGACACAGAATTCAAAGGAATTAGTCCAGGGTCTGCCAGGTGTGAAATGCTACACTGCTGTATACAGCAGTGTAGCATTTCACACCTGGCAAGACAAACATCTTCAACATGGGATCAACAGGACTAAAAAAATAAAATTTTAAAATAAAAACTATTAACTCACCCTCCGGTGGCCCCGATGCGCAGCGCTGCTCCCCCAATGTCATTGCGGATCCTCTTCTGGCTTCCCGGCTCCTCCTCTTGCTTCCGCGCCATCTTCTGTCTTCTTTGACATCGCGTTGGGCGCCGCCATTGTTCTTCTCCTGTGCGGCGCCTAGTATGACGTCAGCAGCGGCGCGTCATACTAGGCGCCGCACGGGAGAGAACAGTTGTGGCGCCCAACGCAATGTCAAAGAAGACAGAAGACGGCGCGGAAGCAAGAAGAGGAGCCGCGACGACATCGGGGGAGCAGCGCTGCGCATCGGGACCACCGGAGGGCGAGTAAATAGTTGTTTTTTATTTTTTTTTTTAATTCTGGGCTAGGCTGGGGCAGGCTGTACACTACCGGGGGGCAGGCTGTACACTACCGGGGGGCAGGCTGTACACTACCGGGGGGCAGGCTGTACACTACCGGGGGGCAGGCTGTACACTACCGGGGGGCAGGCTGTACACTACCGGGGGGCAGGCTGTACACTACCGGGGGGCAGGCTGTACACTACCGGGGGGCAGGCTGTACACTCCCGGGGGGCAGGCTGTACACTCCCGGGGGGCAGGCTGCATATTATAGGGGGCTGGCTGGCTATATGACCAATGCATTTCCCACCCTCGGCTTATACTCGAGTCAATAGGTTTTCCTAGTTTTTGGTGGTAAAATTAGGGTTCTATGCTTCTACCCGGGTCGGCTTATACTCGAGTATATACGGTAATTGGGCTATCTGTATTTGGGGTTTCTAAATTGAATTTAATTGAATAGAATTTTGGCATAAAAACTATCTTGTGTGGGTGGGGATGATCTTATGTACTAAATTGTGAGGCTCTCTAGTGCAAGTGCAGCCTTTGACGTGACCAGAGAGTAGGGGTTCACCCAGGATCTTGCTTATATCAGTAAGATTTGGATATACTCACTTGGGTTGAATACTGTCAACAATTTCTTGTAAGCCAATAGCTCCATATTTGACACAGTAAAGATTTAGGAAAACCAAGAAACCTGCAAAACAACATCAATGGTTAGAAATGTTTGGTGAAACTCCACTTCATTACACCACACACAAATAGCAGCCAGTGGGAGACATCGTAAAAAGTACTGTTATTTATTTCAAGATCACATCAAGCCCAGTTTAACCGGCTCTATTAATAAATCTAATAATTGGCAAGTACATATATCATACATCCTCACAGGGTAGCACTCTAAGGCCAAGGACATATGAAATACATTCTGGATTCTAGGAGCCATAACTTTGGATCCCTTGCAACTAGAATGCTCCTCCTTCATATGAAGCCAAGATTGTGATTCTAAGTGCCAGGGATCTAGAGAAATTAATGTTGTAAAGTTACAATATATCTGTGTGAAAATCAATGCCATTTTCTGAAAAAAATACTTTGGCACGCCCTGCTGATTTAACATAGCTTTTGCTGCATATTTTGGTGAATATACACGTGTGGGCTAGGTATGAACAACTTAGTAGAGTGTCTGCTTACAAAATCCTTTATGCTGTAATTTATTTTATGTTTACACATTAAAATAATAATGCTCTGACCAATAACATGGTTAAACACTTATGCTTTTACAACTCCTTCTGAGACAGCTTCTGAAATACTGCAATTATGAATAATAAAGTTTCATGATGGTATGTGGTCTAAAGTGCCTCAGTATAGCATCCTTACTTTCATATAACATTTTTGTACTGTGCTAGTCAGAAGTTAGAAAGAAAAAAAATTATCAAAAAAAAAAAAAAAAAGGATCAACTAGCTAACTAAAACGGATGGTGAGAATTGGAAGCTTTCCAGGCTTCATAAGGTCTTTTCATGAGGCATGGTATAACGGCATCTGTAAAATACAATACAACTTTTTTGATCCCTTTAACCCCTTAAGGACGCAGCCTGTTTGCAGGTTAAGGCTCGCAACTTTTTTTGGAAATTTGACCAGTGTCTCTTCCTGTGGTAATAACTTTTCAACGCTTTAAGATATCTCTGTGATTTTGAGATTGTTTTCTCGTGAGACATTGTAGTTTATGTTAGTAGTGTCATTTCGGTGATCCGTTCCTTTTTTGGGGGGTAAAAATTCAAAAATTTAGGAAAAATTTGAAAAAAATGACTATTTTCAAAGTTTCAAATGTTATAATTTTTAGACAAAAAGTGATACCACAAATTTTTTTTGATAGAAACCTTTTGCCATTGGTCTTCTTTTTATATCCATAATTTGTTTTACGTTTCCATTATTTTTATGGATGTGAGAAGGTTTGAAGTTTTAGTAGCAACTTCTCAGATTTTCTTGAAATTTGAAAAATGCGAACTTTTTGGTGATCAATTCAGTTTGGAAGTGCCCTATAAAGACTTATGTACTATATACCCCCACAAGTAACACCATTTTATGAACCTAACATCTCAACCTATTCAAATCAGCATTTAAGAAGTCTGTTAACCCTTTAATTATTTTTCCGGAAGCATATGAAAATGGAGTGGAAATTTTGAAATTTCAATTTTTGATTTCAATCTTTCCAATTTAGCCCTAAAACGGATACATTCAGAAGGAATTTGCGGTAAATATATATTCCTAATTTCTTGCCCTGCTTCTTCCGAGTACGGCAATACCAGACATGTGGATGTCAGCTGCTGTTTCCCCGCACAGCGATGTCCAGAACAGAGTTAGCGATACTGGGAAATCGGAAGGCCAATTTGGCAGCAAATATTTTGTGGTGCCACAGTGTAATTGAAGAGCCCCTGAAGTAAAAGTACAATAGAAAACCCCCCAAAATGTCACCATTTCAGAAACTAGACCCCTCAAAGAATTTATCGGTGGTTGTGGTGAGCATTTTAACCCCCGACACGCTGGTCAAAATTGAATGCAAAGTAAATGGTGCAGAGTAAAAATTGTGTTTTTATCTCAAAAATGTCATTTTAGTGCCTCATATACTGTGCCCAACCCATGCCACTTTAGACAAACACCCCAAAAATCATTCTGCGGGTTGTCCTGAGTACAGCAATACCACACATGTGCCAATAATTTACAGACTGGGCACACAGAAGGGATGAGAACGGAAGGAGTGAAATTTTGATTTTACAGCTCCGTTTTCACATGTTTGGATTTGGAGTGCCATGTCATGTTGGCAGGGCCCGTGAGGTGCCAGTGCAATAGAAACCCCAAATAAATTATACCATTACGGAAACTAGACCCCTCAAAGAATTTATCGGTGGCTGTGGTGAGCATTTTAACCCCCGACACGCTGGTCAAAATTAAATGCAAAGTAAATGGTGCAGAGTAAAAATTGCGTTTTTATCTCAAAAATGTCATTTTAGTGCCTCATATACTGTGCCCAACCCATGCCACTTTAGACAAACACCCCAAAAATCATTCTGCGGGTTGTCCTGAGTACAGCAATACCACACATGTGCCAATAATTTACAGACTGGGCACACAGAAGGGATGAGAACGGAAGGAGTGAAATTTTGATTTTACAGCTCCGTTTTCACATGTTTGGATTTGGAGTGCCATGTCATGTTGGCAGGGCCCGTGAGGTGCCAGTGCAATAGAAACCCCCAATAAATGATACCATTACGGAAACTAGACCCCTCA
The DNA here is from genome assembly GCF_040894005.1 of Engystomops pustulosus. Taxonomy (NCBI): domain Eukaryota; kingdom Metazoa; phylum Chordata; class Amphibia; order Anura; family Leptodactylidae; genus Engystomops; species Engystomops pustulosus. Next base: position 107,215,124 of record NC_092416.1, on the reverse strand, counting down.
AAGAATTTATCGGTGGTTGTGGTGAGCATTTTAACCCCCGACACGCTGGTCAAAATGAAATGCAAAGTAAATGGTGCAGAGTAAAAATTGCGTTTTTATCTCAAAAATGTCATTTTAGTGCCTCATATACTGTGCCCAACCCATGCCACTTTAGACAAACACCCCAAAAATCATTCTGTGGGTTGTCCCGAGTACGGCAATACCACACATGTGCCAGTAATTTACAGACTGGGCACACAGAAGGGATGAGAACGGAAGGAGTGAAATTTTGATTTTACAGCTCCGTTTTCACATGTTTGGATTTGGAGTGCCATGTCATGTTGGCAGGGCCCGTGAGGTGCCAGTGCAATAGAAACCCCCAATAAATGATACCATTATGGAAACTAGACCCCTCAAAGAATTTATCGGTGGTTGTGGTGAGCATTTTAACCCCCGACACGCTGGTCAAAATTAAATGCAAAGTAAATGGTGCAGAGTAAAAATTGCGTTTTTATCTCAAAAATGTCATTTTAGTGCCTCATATACTGTGCCCAACCCATGCCACTTTAGACAAACACCCCAAAAATCATTCTGCGGGTTGTCCTGAGTACAGCAATACCACACATCTGCCAATAATTTACAGACTGGGCACACAGAAGGGATGAGAACGGAAGGAGTGAAATTTTGATTTTACAGCTCCGTTTTCACATGTTTGGATTTGGAGTGCCATGTCATGTTGGCAGGGCCCGTGAGGTGCCAGTGCAATAGAAACCCCCAATAAATGATACCATTACGGAAACTAGACCCCTCAAAGAATTTATCGGTGGTTGTGGTGAGCATTTTAACCCCCGACACGCTGGTCAAAATTAAATGCAAAGTAAATGGTGCAGAGTAAAAATTGCGTTTTTATCTCAAAAATGTCATTTTAGTGCGTCATATATTGTGCCCAACCCATGCCACTTTAGACAAACACCCCAAAAATCATTCTGTGGGTTGTCCCGAGTACAGCAATACCACACATGTACCAATAATTTACAGACTGGGCACACGGCAGGGGTCAGGAAGAAAGAAGCACAATTTAGGTTTTCAAGCTTCGTTTTCACTAGATTGGTAATGGGGGGTACCCCCGAGGTACCAGTACAATAGAAACCCCCAAGTAGTGAACCTATTTTGGAAAGGGCACCCCTCAAAGAATGTATGTAGGCTTGTATGAGCATTTTAACCCCCAACACGCTGGCCAAAATTGAGTGCAAAGTAAATGGTGCAGAGTAAAAATTGTGTTTTTATCTCAAAAATGTCATTTTAGTGCCTCATGTACTGTGCCCAACCCATGCCACTTTAGACAAACACCCCAAAAATCATTCTGCGGGTTGTCCCGAGTATGGCAATACCACACATGTGCCAATAATTTACAGGCTGGGCACACGGCAGGGGTCAGGAAGAAAGAAGCACAATTTAGGTTTTCAAGCTTCATTTTCACTAGATTGGTAATGGGGGGTACCCCCGAGGTACCAGTACAATAGAAACCCCCAAGTAGTGAACCCATTTTGGAAAGGGCACCCCTCAAAGAATGTATGTAGGCTTGTATGAGCATTTTAACCCCTAAGGTGCTGGCTCAAATGTAATACAAAGTGAGTAGTGCAGAGAAACAATTCTATTGCAATTTATCAAATATGCCATTGAAGTGACAAAAGTATTTTGCCCAACTCATGCCACTGGGGAAAAACACATCAAAGATCATTCTGCGGGTTACCCCGGTTAGGGCAATACCCCATAGGAGGCAATAATCTGTAGAATGGAGACACGGCAGGGCTCAAAAGGGAATAACATGTTGGAGCACAGACATTGTACATTTTTTTTTTCTTTTTGGCATCATGAAAGATTTGTAGATGCCAATAGGGGCCAGTACAGTAGAAACCCCTAAGAACTGACCCTATTTTGGAAACTACACCCCTCCATGAATTAATCTAGGGGTATAGTTAGCATTTTAACCCCACAGGTGGACCCCTGAAAAAGTGCATAATGGATAGTGCATAGTAAAAAATATCCATTATGTCATTTTTTGCCCAGCTGCTGCCATGGGAGACAAACACCCTAAAAATCATGATGCATGTTTTCCCGGGTAAAGCATACGGGGCAGTAATCTACAGGCTGGGCACATGGAAGGGCTTAGAAGGGAAGGTGCGGCATGCGGCATGATGTATAAGCTGTGCGTCAAGGTAACAACAGGGTACTCTAAAAATCCAGGGATGTATGATAAATTCGGAAGCAATCTTTCATACATAACCCTGGTTTTTCTGGGCATGTCTCACAGTGATGAATGGTGTCCTTCCTAATGCCATTTTTGGAGCACACCCTGCACCTCTTTTGTGACCTTCCCTTGCTGGCTGTTTGGGGAACTACTCCTGGAAAGTGCTGCCCTGGTACAATACGTGATGGGGCCTCACTTCCAGATGTGCTAGCACTCCCCCCTTCCTGGTCTCCAAAAAGAAAGTACTTTATTACCACCTCTTGAAATTCCAGGAAAGTTCCCCTCTGGCCGGCATATCTATGCAGCACATAAGCATTATACAATGCCATCTGCATGATGTGCACGGCCAGCTTCTTGTACCACACCCTCGACTTCCGCATGGCATTGTACGGCTGAAGCACCTGGTCAGACAAGTCCACCCCTCCCATGTATTTATTGTAATCTAAAATACAGTCTGGCTTGGGGGTTTCTGTACTGGCACCTCGTACTGGGACAGGGGTGGTGGTGTGCTCATGTATTGTGGTTAATACAAGGACCTCTCTCTTGTCCTTGTACTTAACACACAATACAGAGTCGCTGCATAGTGCCCTGCTTTCGTGCCTTTTAAGTTTTTGCCCAAGCAGCGACTTAGGGAGACCTCTCTGATTTCTGCGTACAGTGCCGCATGCCGCAGTATTTCTGGAAGTGAGGCACTTGAACAGGGTGGTGCTCGTGTAGAAATTGTCCAGGTAGAGGTGGTAGCCCTGGTCCAGCAGTGGGTGCACTAAATCCCACACTATCTTCCCTGTAACACCCAGGAAGGGGGGGCATTCTGGGGGCACTATAGTGGAGTCCTTCCCTTCATATACCCTGAACTTGTATGTGTACCCTGATGAACTTTCGCACAGCTTATACATCTTCACACCATACCTTGCCCTCTTATTGGGCAGGTACTGGCGGAAGTGAAGTCTCCCTTTGAATTGTACCAGGGACTCGTCTATGCTCACATGTTTGGCGGGGGTATATGCCTGGGCAAACTTGGCACTAAAATGATCTAATATGGGCCTGACCTTAAATAACCGATCATAACTGGGGTCACCTCTGGGTGGGCACTGTGTGTTGTCAGTGTAGTGCAAAAACTTATGGATGGCTTCAAAGCGCATCCTGCTCATTGCCATGCGGAACATGGGGGTGTGGTACAGTATGTCTGTGCTCCAGTAGTCCCTGATTGAAGGCTTCTTTACTATCCCCATGAGGAGTATTATGCCCCAATACTTGTGCATCTCTGCTGCAGTGACAGGGGTCCACCTGTAGGGTTGTGCATAAAAGGATGTGGGGTTTTGGGCAATATGTTGTGCAGCGTAGAGATTTGTCTGAAATATAATAATATTCAGCAGCTCCTCATCAAAAAAAAACTTAAAAAAGTCCACAGCTCTGAGCCCTGTCGTGTCAAAGTTAATTCCAGGATGGCCCGTAAAGTCAGGGACCTGAGGGGTATAATTATCTGGGGCTACCCATGTGGGGTCAGTGGAAGCCCCAGACGCTTCTCCTGCAGAAGTCCCAGGCACTTCTCCTGCAGAAGTCCCAGGCACTTCTCCTGCAGAAGTCCCAGGCACTTCTCCTGCAGAAGTCCCAGGCACTTCTCCTGCAGAAGTCCCAGGCACTTCTCCTGCAGAAGTCCCAGGCACTTCTCCTGCAGAAGTCCCAGGCACTTCTCCTGCAGAAGTCCCAGGCACTTCTCCTGCAGAAGTCCCAGGCACTTCTCCTGCAGAAGTCCCAGGCACTTCTCCTGCAGAAGTCCCAGGCACTTCTCCTGCAGAAGTCCCAGGCACTTCTCCTGCAGAAGTCCCAGGCACTTCTCCTGCAGAAGTCCCAGGCACTTCTCCTGCAGAAGTCCCAGGCACTTCTCCTGCAGAAGTCCCTGGAACCCTACGGCGCCTTCTTGGGGGTCCTTCCAGGTCACTGGCAGATGAGCAGGAGGATGATGATAAGTAAAAGGGACCATCATCCCCACTAGCTGACTCGGTGTCAGCGGCAAGCATGTTATATGCCTCCAACACGGTGTACGTCTTCTGAGACATTGCACACAAAAAAAATATAGAACTAGAAAAATTAGATAATGTGCACCAAACTACACGGATAAACCGTCTAGCAGGCACACAAAAAAAAAAATATAATGCACACCAAACTACACGGACAAGCCGCACAGATAGCACACACAAAAAATAATGTGCACTAAACTACACGGACAAGCCGCACAGATAGCACACAAAAAAAAAAAGATAATGCGCACCAAACTACACGGACAAGCCGCACAGATGGCACACACAAAAAATAATGTGCACTAAACTACACGGACAAGCCGCACAGATAGCACACAAAAAAAAAAAAGATAATGCACACAAAAAATAATGTGCACTAAACTACACGGACAAGCCGCACAGATGGCACACAAAAATAATGTGCACTAAACTACACGGACAAGCCGCACAGAAAAAATAATGCGCACTAAACTACACGGACAAGCCGCACAGATAGCACACAAAAAAAATAATGTGCACTAAACTACACGGACAAGCCGCACAGATAGCACACAAAAAAAATTATGTGCACTAAACTACACGGACAAGCCGCACAGATAGCACACACAAAAAAAAGATAATGCACACCAAACCACACGGACCAGCCGCACAGATGGCACACAAAAAATAATGCGCACTAAACTACACGGACAAGCCGCACAGATAGCTCACAAAAAAAATAATGCGCACTAAACTACACGGACAAGCCGCACAGATAGCACACAAAAAAAAAATAATGTGCACTAAACTACACGGACAAGCCGCACAGATAGCACACACAAAAAAAAAAGGTAATGCACACCAAACTACACGGACAAGCCGCACAGATGGCACACACAAAAAATAATGCGCACTAAACTACACGGACAAGCCGCACAGATAGCACACAAAAAAAATAATGCGCACTAAACTACACGGACAAGCCGCACAGATAGCACACAAAAAAAAAGATAATGCACACCAAACCACACGGACCAGCCGCACAGATGGCACACACAAAAAGTAGCTACGGGTACACCTACGGCGCTAAAAAAACCTATGTGCACCGCGCAAAAAGGCGCTACAAATGCACCTAGCTTGCCCTAAGACAAACTAACTACCGCTAAGACTGCTAAAAGATTCTGTGCAGCGCTATTCACACGGCGCACTGAAAAGTGCGTCCAGTGCAGAACAACGCTAACACAGCGCACTGAAAAGTGCGTTTGGGTTCAGAAGGGACAGACAGGGAAAAACGGAAGACACGTGGGATCACACAAGGCGATCACACAGGGAACACACAGGACACAGGAAAAAACAGATAGGGATGGGAATTTGTAGGTAACAATAGGGATCAGATAAGGATCAGAACACTATTTTTAGTGTAAAAGTGTATTTTGGTGCACACAGTAACGCTCTCTCCTCTCTCCAGCGATACCAAACCAAAATGGTGCCGCTGGAGGAAGAGGAAAGGGCTAAAACCACGTTTTTTAGCCTAAAATCGCCGTAATTGGCCAGTCAGGTTTGACTGGCCAATCACGGCGATCGGCGGGCGGGACCGATTTGATTGGTCGGGTGACAGAGACAGGAACTCCTCCTGCCTCTGTCACCCAAATCTCAGCCCGCTGTCACCACGTCTCGCGACGTGGTGACAATTCTAAAATAGTATGCGCTCGCGCAGTAGCTGTACTGCGCTGAGCGCTAATCGTCGGAAACTGCGCAGTACAGCTACGGCGCGGAGCGCTAAGGGGTTAAGGAAATTGTGCTGTACACAAACTGTCCAAGCATGGATTACATATAAAATGACAGAAAATGAGCATAAAATCAATGGTGACAAGATGGGTGTGGGGGAGGGGGGGGAGGAGATAGAGGTCATCCTCAGCACGGTCTAATGGTGGCAAGAGGCAGATCTGGTCCTGTTGGAGCCAATTTGTTTTGCCTTTCAATTGCTATTGGGACAAAGGAGTTCCAAAATCTCTCGGTACGGTAGTTTATTTGGCAGTATCATTCACTGAAAGCGCTCAGTTGATTCGCTCTGAATGAGAGCAGTGGGTGTGATTACTTGTGATAGTGGCAAATTTATTGGAGCATCCTCAAAACTGGTAAGCCAATTGTCTCTTGTCCCTTAGTTTGATACTGCCCCCCGAACAGGTGACAGAGATTGAGGACTCCTTGAACATGCTCAGACATTTTATTGCAAACGTTGAAGGACTTAAGTTTTTTTGAGAGTAGGATATCGAAGCAGTTTTTGACTGTCGTCACAGTTTTTTGCCCAGTCCAGCCTGTCAATTTGGACACCCAGGTACTTATACGCACTGACCTGTTTAAACTGACCTGTTCTGACGGTGTAGAAAACACATTTATGTACAGAAGGACATAATTCTACTGTGGTTGATGAGACAAGCAATATGAAACTGGACCATAAATGAAAAGAGTAAACCATTGTATTGCAGCATCTTAGGACACAGCCCATTATTAATTTAAATCTTAACAGTATCTCTTCCTGTGGTAATAACTTATTAACACTTTAAAAGGAAATCTACCATTGGGAAAACACTTACATAGTTTTTTTCCAATTCTGTTATGTGGCTACCGCAGAGATAAACTTTGGTTGAAGATTATGTCAATTAATTTCTGGAGGTACTGGGGGCATGTAGTAGCCTCAAACTGCTGCAGGGGGCAAAAGCCTACTTCACACGCCCAGTAGCCATTTCAGACCTGTCTACCCCCTCGTCAGTTATTTCGTTATCTCGTCAATCAAGCTCTGCGCACCCTTAGTCAACACCAGGCTCACTCATAGCTATTACTGGACATCCGAGGACATCTACTCCAGCCAATAACCATTAGCAGAGCCAGCCAGCAGAGCCGCTACTTAAGCAGACTACTTCATCTTAAGCAGACAACCCCCCACACCATCTGAACAGCTGCCCCATACAGCTGCCAATATTGGCATCCAAGCATCTCTGCAGTCCGGGCTCATCACTGGCATCACCAGCAGGTCTGATACCCCAAACTTCTCACCACATGCTGCAGCTCTAGTGCACCGGTCCTGACAACGACTAGTCACAGCCCTGCCTCCATAGGAACATAGACACCATAACTGGTGTCTGCACTCCTAAAAGGTCAACACTACACTTCACTGTTAGTACTCCCAGCATCACTAGCCAGCTCTTCCCTTGGAGTAACCCCACACCCAGACTCCTTCCCCTCCCCATCTCACTGGAGCACCAGGGACAGAGTGAGTGTTACCAATACTGTCATTAGCATAAATACATTATGTAAATTATTAACCTTCCAGGCTCCAAATGGTCAGAGCTGACACATAGGAAGGCAACAGGAAAAATGAAAGGCGGCGGTGTTATGCTATATATTAACAAATGGAGCCACCCCAACCACTACAATATCAAACAACAGCACTGTTGTGTAACATTGAGCTACTAATAGTAGGTATAACGTCCTTACTATCTACCATGGGAGTTCACACTTGTCTGTCTGCAGCTATGGGGAGATGTATACGACAAGAGCCATTGCCTGTGAAATTTTCACTGATAGTATCGGTGAGCTACAGAATAAACATCACAACTCTCTAACTTTCTACACGGTTGTCTGTTGGGGAGGAGGTTTAAAGGGGTTGGCCACTTTCAGTAAACAATTGATTTTAGTGTAATGAAAAGTTATACAAATTTTCAATATACTTTATCAATTCCTCGTGGTTTTCTAGATTTCTGCTTGCTGTACTTCAATAGAAAGCTTCTATTTTTACTTCCAGTAGATAGAAATCTGTCCATGGTGATCTGATGGACATGCAGGTGCACAGGCACTTATCACACAACTCCTATTACCCTCTGTGATAATAACGGCTTGTGCACATGCATGACAAATCACATGGACAGATTATATCCAGTGTAAGTAAATAGAGAAGCTTTCTATAGAATGACAGCAAGTAGAGATCTAGAAAATGGTGAGGAATTCACACAAAGTATATTGCAGAATTGTATAACTTTTCCTTACACAAACAATATCTATTTACTGAAAGTGGACAACCCCTTTAAAACAGAGAAAAAAAAATCTGCTCAACAAGGTCATCGGGAGAGCCAAAAGCTATTGGAGAGCCTATTGGAGAAACGTGGCGTCCCGAAGAGGAACTAAATTATTTCAAAAATTTGAAGCCATTGCGGTAACTCACCAATTACACAACACACTACTGCTAAAAGATGACAAGTGTGATGAGGCAAGGTAATCACACCTGGAACACAAAGGATGCAGTAGAGTATCAGAAGCTGATGAGATAGGATGATGGGAGTAGTAGTGGTGTTAAAGTAGTCAAATGTGACTAAGTAGCAATGTGCTCCTCTCTCCAGTGATACCCAAGTAAAATGGTATACCAGCAGGAATTCACCTAAAATTAAAACTTTTACTGTATATTATATGCAGTTATGAATGACCAATCACAGTGATCACCTTGACTGGACTACTCTGCTTGGTGGGCTGACGGGAGCAGGAGGTTCTCGTGCTTACCTCAGCCCAGTTTTATCATGATATCACCATGTTAGCCGACATGGTGATAATCAGATATAAGTAGTGTGTCCACTACCTACTATTACAGCATGGAATGCTATTTGCCAATCTTCATGCCCTAATACCAAGTCTTGGAGCTGCTACAGGTTAAAGCTAAAAGGAGTGTAAAAGTTTTATTGTCCTCCAAAATATGTTCCATGTAGGCAATTTACTCATGCAAAGGGGCAAAGTCCTTACAGCACAACTCCGATTTTTTTTCCGCCTTCAAATAGCTTTTGGGATTTATAACAACTTTGGGGAGTAAAGGAAATAAACTGCTATACATAAGTAATCAAAATAATAGGCAGTAGTTATGTCTCCTGACTCTTATGCGGCTGATTGCAGTCATTCTGAAGAGCGGTTTTGAAATACAGTTGCACAGAGGGGAGGGTCTCTCTGCTCCCACCGAAGGGTGGTGGGCGGTGGTGGGCGGAGAGGTAGTGGGACGAGTGCTGCTGAAGGTCCTTAGCAGCTCTGCCCTGCCCTACCCACCTCACCTGTGGCCGCCCCGCCCTGCGCTCCCCGGCCGCCCGCTTCACCTGCGGCCGAGCATGGCCTGCGCGCCTTCTGTCTGACCTGGCCGAGCGCCTCACGTCCGGCCTGACCACCCTCTCCTACACGGTCCACTTCACCTGCAACCACGTCCCGACAGAGCGACCTCCAGCTGGGGAAAGTATGACTGCTACATATGTAAATCCATGTATATGTGTGTATGTATGCTATATATGCTGTATATCTGTGGGTATGTGCTGTATATACTGGATGCGGGTGTATATATGCTGTATATCTGTGGGTATGTGCTGTATATACTGGATGCGGGTGTATATATGCTGTATATCTGTGGGTATGTGCTGTATATACTGGATGCGGGTGTATATATGCTGTATATCTGTGGGTATGTGCTGTATATACTGGATGCGGGTGTATATACGCTGTATATCTATGGGTATGTGCTGTATATACTGGATGCGGGTGTATATATGCTGTATATCTGTGCGTATGTGCTGTGGTATTTTAAATTTCTGTTTTTTTACTGTTGCTACATAAGTTCACTATTAACGCCTTCACGCTCCGTGGCGGATATATCCGCCACGGAGCGCAGTGACTTAGCGCTCAGTGGCGGATATATCCGCCACGGCGCTTATGCCGGCTCGGCTCTGGATCAGAGCCGAACCGGCATTGGGAAACACGGGGTGCCGGCTGTAACTAATAGCCGGCACCCCAGTGTAACACCCGCGATCGGAGTTGACTCCGATCGCGGGTGCTTAACCCGTTAAATGCCGCGGTCAGCGCGACCGCGGCATCTAACATGCATCTGGGGGGTCTTTCCCCCACGATCGCCCCCCCCCGAACCGTTTTCGGGGGGCGCCGATCGTTGCTATAGCAACTCTGGGGTGCGATCTGGACCCCAGAGTTACTTGCAAGAATTGCCGGTAAGATGGCGTCTGTGACGTCATCTTACTGGCACAGTGCCAGCCTATGCAAGTGATAACTGATAATACTCTGCAATACATCAGTATTGCAGAATATTATCATGAACAAGCAATCAGATGATTGCTTGTTCATATCCCATGGTATAAAAGTGAAAAAGTAAAAAAAAAAAGTTATTCAATAAAAAAATTAAGTCATAAATCACTAAAAATGCCCCAAACCCCCAAAACATATAAAGAGACATATAACTAAAAAAAAAAATCTAAATCATAACACAAACTCCACATATATAGTATCACCGCGTCCGTAACAACCCGTAGAATAAAAGTAAATCATTATTGAACCCCCACAATAAACGCCGTAAAAAAAACTGATATAAACCCTCCAAAAATTATGATTTTTAGCTTTTCAATCCCACAAAAAATGCTATAAAACGCGATCAAAAAACCATATGTACTCAGACATGATACTGGTGCAAAGTACAACATGTCCCGCAAAAAACACGCCATCAACCAGCTCCGTAGCCCAAAAAGTAACAATGTTATGCCACTTGGAAGACGGCAATACATAAATGGTGAATTAGTACTCACCGGTAATTCGGTTTCCATCTAGTCCTCCATGACGGCCCACTTGGAGGATGCCCCTTGACCTCTGTAGGGACAGGAAGCAGAGAGGTTAAAAGCCTCCCCCCCGCATCCTCCCGCCAGTGTCTACCAAATAACTACACCGGAGGAAGGTAAAAGAAAAATTTTATTTGTATGTTAAATATTCACATACATTTACAGTATAGCAAAACATAGGGAGGGAAAATATATAGGCCGTCATGGAGGACTAGATGGAAACCGAATTACCGGTGAGTACTAATTCACCATTTCCAAAACGTCCTCCATGACGGCCCACTTGGAGATCTACCAAATAAGTAGAAACTCTAGGGTGGGATGACTGCTTGTAGAACCTTCCTTCCAAAGGAGAGGTCCTGAGACCCCGGTAGGTCCAGGCGATAATGTTTTATGAAGGTCGAAGGTGAGGCCCAGGTGGCTGCCTTGCAGATCTGCTCAAGTGATGCGCCTCTTCTCTCAGCCCAGGAGGCTGACATAGCCCTGGTGGAATGAGCCCTTAGATTGGTAGGAACCTCTTTCCCTTGTAGCGTGTAGCAGGTGGAAATAGCCAACTTCAGCCATCTTGCTATCGACGTTTTGGAGGCTTTTTTCCCCTTATTTTTCCCCTGGAATTGAATGAACAAGTTATGATCCCTGCGCCAGGGTTCTGTAGCCTGCAAATAAGCTAACACAACACGTCTTACATCCAGAAGATGCCACGAGGCTTCCTCATTAGAAGAAGGATCCTCGCAGAAGGACGGAAGGGTAATCTCCTGGTCCCTGTGGAATTTGGATACCACCTTGGGAATGAAGCCAGGATCTAAGGTAAGAATAATACGGTCAGGAAGAATGCGCATATAGGGTTCTCTGATGGAAATAGCCTGAAGTTCCCCCAATCTCTTGGCTGTAGTAACAGCAATCAGAAGGGTAGTCTTTAGCGTTAAGTTTTTAATGTTGGTACTATCCAGAGGTTCAAATGGAGGTCTGGAAAGTGCATCTAAAACTAAGGTGAGATCCCACGTAGGGGTCTTCCTAAGGACTTGCGGTCTGATTCTGGAGGAGGCTACAATGAATCTTTTGACCCACCTGTGGTCTGCAAGGGGAAAATCGAAAAATGCGCCCAGGGCCGAGACCTGCACCTTCAGAGTGCTAGTGGATAGGCCCAACTCCAATCCTTTCTGCAGAAAGTCCAGGATCTGGAAAATATTTGGGTTAGGTTGAGATGGGGGATTGTCCCCATAAAAAGTCACAAATCTCTTCCAAATTTTGTGATAAATGGCAAAAGTAACTTTTTTCCTACTTGCCTTAAGTGTGGATACCACCGCTCTGGAAAGACCCTGCGATCTTAAGAAGTCGGACTCAGGATCCAGGCTGCTAACTGAAGCTTCTCTGGGTCTGGATGCAGAATAGGACCCTGGTGCAGAAGGTCCTTCCTTGGAGGCAGTATCACTGGTTGCTGGATGGCCAGGGATGTCAGCAGAGGGTACCAACCCTTTTTTGGCCAGTTCGGGCAGATGAGTATTACCCTTGCCTGGTCCGTAAGGATCTTCCTGAGGACCCTTGCGACCAAGGGAATAGGGGGAAAGGCGTAGGAGAGAGGTTCGATCCATGGGTGACTGAAAGCGTCTAGTCGATCCTTCGGCTCCCTTGCCTCCAGAGAGAAGTATAGATGACACAATGAGTTCTCTCTTGTGGCGAAAAGGTCGATTCGCGGAGTGCCCCAAAGATCTGTCAACTGGCAGAAAATTTCCTGATTTAAACACTATTCGTTGGGAGAGACCACTCTCCTGCTGAGGAAGTCTGCCTCCGTGTTCAGGACTCCTTTCAGATTGGTTGCAGAAAGAGAGAGTATGTTCTCTTCTGCCCAGGAAAAGATGGTGCGAGTCAGGGAGGAGAGAGCTACCGACCTTGTACCTCCTTGTCGCCTCAGGTAAGATACCACCGTGGTGTTGTCTGTCAGTATGTGGACGTGCTGATTCTTCAGAAGAAGAGGATTGGTCCTTAAGGCTTCCCAGACGGCTCGTAGTTCCCGATAATTTGATGGTTTCTTGGCTAGTGAAGGGGTCCAGGATCCCTGGGCGTAATGCGAGGGGAAGACTGCTCCCCAGCCCAGGCTGCTTGCATCGGTCGTGATGGTAAGACACGGAAGGCAGTGCCAAGGAACCCCTTTTTCCAGATGCTTTACCTCCAACCACCATTGCAGATCTCTTTTTACCGAGGATGGAATGGTGATCTTTTTGTCCAATCCCGAGGTTCTCCGGTTCCAAGAACGGAGGATCCAACTCTGTAGAGTACGACAATGGCTCTGGCTCCAGATGACAGATGGAAGGCAGGCCGTAAGAAGACCCAGGATCTTCATAGCTCCTCGGACTGTGATGGAGGTTTTTCTTCTGAAGGAGCGGATCTGAAGTCTTAGACCGTCGGCTTTTTCCTGAGGGAGAAAGGACATCATAAGAGTAGAGTTTAATATTACTCCTAGAAACTTTTTGTGCGTGGAGGGAGACAGATCTGACTTTTGGGTGTTGATTAACCACCCCAGATCTGAGAGTTTCCTCATGGTAAAATCTCTTGCGGTAATAAGATCTGATCTGTCTCTTCCTATAATCAGAAGGTCGTCTAAATATGGAACGATAGACACCTTCTGTAGCCTCAGGAAGGCAACAACCTCCGCCATGATTTTTGTAAAAACTCTCGGAGCTGAGGAAATACCAAAGGGGAGAGCCCGAAACTGAAAGTGGAGGATAGAGCCCTCTGGAGAAAAGACTGAAAATCTGAGGAATCTTTGAGAAGAGTAGTGAATTGGAACGTGGTAGTAGGCGTCCCGAAGGTCTATTGTGCACATATAGTGGTCGGTATATATAAGCTGAGTAGCGGATCTTACCGATTCCATGTGAAATCGCCTGTAGGTGATGAAGCTGTTTAGGGATTTCAAATTTATGATCAGCCGATTCGATCCATTGGGTTTTTTGACCAGGAACAGTGGAGAATAGAAGCCCGTCCTTTCTTGGTCTTGAGGAACTGGAACCACCACTCCCGAATGGATGAGGGATGAAACTTCCTGCCAAATAAGAGAATGGGTAGAAGAAGAGGTAGAGGGGGATGGAGAAATAAATCTTGAAGGGGGGTAGGTGCTGAATTCTATTCTGTAACCAGACCTGACAATATTCAAGACCCAAGGGTTTGAAGTAATATCTGTCCATTGAGTGGTGAATTCTAGGAGACGCCCCCCCACTCTGGCGTCACTGCTTCTTCCCCCCCGAGTTGTCTGGGGGATTAGAGAACAGGAACTCCCTACCTCTGCCTCCCTTAGGGTAGCTCCAGCGCCCCTGTTTACCTTTCCCACGAAAGGAATCTTTAGGGTTCTTGAAGGGGCGAAAGGAAGGTTTCCTGGAAGATGCTCTGTTTTCAGGAAACCCCTTCTTCTTGTCAGAGGCTTTTTCTAAGATGGCGTCCAACTCTGGACCGAAGACGAAATCACCTGTGAATGGTATGCTGCAGAGTTTGGACTTCGAGCGTATATCACCGCCCCACTGTTTGAGCCATAAGGCTCTTCTTGCTGCATTTGTTAAAGCCCCTTCTTTTGCAGCGAAGCGAACACCTTCGGCGGAGGCGTCCGCCAAGAACGCGGTGGCAGATCTTAAGAGTGGAATGCTGTCCAGTAGAGATGCTCTGGGAGTACCCTCTCTGATATGTGACTCCAATTCATTCAGCCAGAAGTAGAGGGTCCTGGCAACGGATGTAGCAGATATGTTGGATTTTAAACTAAACATCGACGTCTCCCATGCTTTTTTAAGAAGGGCGTCAGACTTCCGGTCCATGGGATCCCTGAGTTGTGCAGAATCCTCAAAGGGGAGGTCTGTTTTTTTGACCACCTTCGTCACCTGCACGTCTACCTTCGGGACTGAGTCCCAAACCCTGGAGACCTCCTGATCAAAGACAAGGCGTCTCTTAAAGCTTTTGGAAGTTAGGATCTTTCTTTCTGGGTCCTTCCATTCTTCCGTGATTAACCCTTTCAAGGTTTCGTTAACAGGAAAGACGCGTTGTTTCTTAGCCCTTAAGCCCCCGAACAATTCGTCCTCCCTAGACATACAGGGAACCTCCTCTTCAATGTTAAGTGTCTCGCGGATCGCCTTCAAGAGGTTATCCAGATCTTCTATCTGAAACAGGTGACGGGAATCCAATTTTTGACTAATGTCCTGGGAATCTTGCTCCTCAGTATCCACTAGGGAACAGGACGGACCCTCAGAGTCATAGTTTTCTTCATCAGAAGAAGAGATATCCGCCAGTCTAGGTTTTTTAGGAGGGGGATCTTTTTGTGTCGCTGACGCCACTGATGCTACCACCTTATCTTCAATAAAGGATTTTAGCTCATCCATAAATGATGCTTTTTCACCCCGCATAAATTCATCAATACAGGGCCTGCATATAGGTTTTGTGTATGATTCCGGCAAAACCTGGACACACATATTACATTTCCTAGCAGAGGTCCTACTCTTCATAGTACGGTCGGACTTGCTGGATTTCTCAGACCTTTCGGGTCTGTCCTCTTTGCCTTTCCCCTTAGGCCCTTGATCCTTATCCTAAGGGGGAAAGGTGAGGAAAGTAACTAACTTGGGGTTCACTATGTATCATAGATACTATAAGAACATGCCATACAGCACCACTTACGTGACCAGGAGGGTGGAGTAGGCCCAAGTCTGCCTCATCAGCCATAACAACAAAGTCTGGGACGGCAACCAACCAACAGCACGCTGTATAATCACAAACGGACGCCGAAACAGACAACCGGATGTTTTAAATACCTTATCGGGGAGCCCATCCCCCATGCAAGTGGCAATCTGCTGTTGCCGGTGGTTTTCGTGACGCTGCGGCCCCACTTCCGGTCGCGGCCGGAAGTCGTCACGGAGAGCAAAGGACGCCTGGGAACGGAACCTCCCCCAGGCGCAGAGCGTCCTCGCGTGAGCCCGAGTCGGCCGCGGGTGAAGGACGGATGCCGGATCCGCCGGGACCAGGGAGGAAGCATCCGGCCGCGGTCCCGATCCGGAGGGGAACTACAGCCTGCAATAGGCTGGCGTAACCCCAGGTAAGTATAAAAAATAGAAAAAATCGTCCCTCCCCCCCCACTTGGAGGAGAGAGAGACCCTCTCTTGCCTGCCCTCTGTAGGGACAGGAAGACACTGGCGGGAGGATGCGGGGGGGAGGCTTTTAACCTCTCTGCTTCCTGTCCCTACAGAGGTCAAGGGGCATCCTCCAAGTGGGCCGTCATGGAGGACGTTTTGGAAATGATAGATTTTTCCCCAAATTAGGGTTTTGTTTGACAAATTTTGTAAAACGTAAGAAAATATATTCATGTCTGGTATCCCCGTAATCGTATCAACCCATAGAATAAAGATAACATGATTATTAGTCTATACGGTGAACACCAAAAAAAAATAAAAAATCCAGTACAGAATTGATGCTTTTCTACTCCTGCCCTCAAAAAAAGTTCGTAAATTTTCAACAATAGGTGATACCAACCCCAAAATGGTAACAATGGAAAAAGCATCTCATCCCGCAAAAAAAATGCCGTCACATGGCCCCAATAATGAAAAAGCGAAAATTTTATAGCCTTCAAAAGGGGCCAATGAGGAAACTAAAATCCTGGCAGCTGCAGCGCCCTCCTTCCTGCACCTTGCTGTGCCCCCATAAAACAAGTCACAGCCACATGTGGGGGGTCTTTGTACTCAGGAGAAATTGCAGAACAAATTGTATGGTGGGCTTTCTCTTTTTATATTTTGGAAATGTGTAAATTTTAGGGCTAAATGAACGTATAAGGGAACAATTTGACCATTCTAAATTTCACCTCCATTTTGATTCAATTACTATGAAGATCTCAAGGGGTTAACAATCTTCGTAAAAGCTGTTTCTGATAGCTTGAGGGGTGCAGTTTTGAAAATGGGTAGATTATATAGGGGGTTTTGATGCTAAATATGTAAAATTTCATTCCAAACTGTATTTATCCCCAAAATAGTCAATTCTGAAAATCCGGAAAAGCGATATTCTATTTGTAAGCCGCGTGACATCAAAATAAATTATCCAGACATTTCAGAAATTATGAAAATGTAAAGTAGACAAATGGGAAATGTTATTCTGCAAGTTATTTAGGTGGTAAATCTATCTGCCTGAAAACGCAATGATTTAGAATTTCGAAAATGGCTAATTTTTCAAAAAAATTTCTCAGATTTTCTTTTTTTTTGTAAATAAACGCAAAACTTATCAGCCAAAATTTACCACTAAAATGAAGTACAACATGTGGGGAAAAAACATTCTCAGAATCGTTTTGATAAGTAACAGTGTTCAAAAGTTATAACCATATAAAGCGAAGCAAGTTAGAATCCAAAAAATCGTGCTGAGCCTTAAGCTACAAAATGGCTGCGTCCTTAAGGGGCGCTTTGAGTCTCTATCGCCCAGGGGCCTACTGAAACCTGGAGCCGGCCCTGGGAGGAGGATTAGAACATTGACAGTGTGCTGTGTGTACTTAAATGAAAATTGCATCTGCTGTGCGACTGCAGACGTCGAGTACAGAATAAGGTCAGTCCCTCCATCCAAGTCTCTTATTCTGCAGCACTTTCTCACACTCTCTCTTTGCACCTCAAGAAGTGTTAGATTCCTATGGGGACTTTCTACAGAGGAGGGAGCTCACAAAGCATAGACTATAAACTTTATGTAACTTTCACAGTTTGATTGTACTACCCATTCCATTCTCCTCCATGTGATAAAAGCTGCATTACCTATCTAGGTGTAAATCATAACACACCATCACAATTACCCAGTCTCGGTGGATTTATACTCTGCTGTTGGAGCGGTTGCACGCAATTCACTTCCTCAATTTC
This sequence comes from Engystomops pustulosus, assembly GCF_040894005.1. Taxonomy (NCBI): domain Eukaryota; kingdom Metazoa; phylum Chordata; class Amphibia; order Anura; family Leptodactylidae; genus Engystomops; species Engystomops pustulosus. Next base: position 107,197,399 of record NC_092416.1, on the reverse strand, counting down.
TGTACTTGTTCAGGGCTTTGCCTATACCTATCCAAACCAGTATATTTCAAAATATTCACTGTATAACCTCTAGATTTGTCTGGATGAATAAACTCCTAAAAGCAGCACAAAATATTATGTTTTATCATAGGAGACAAGGGGATTTTTCTCTGCCCAACTTTCATAAATACTTTAAGGCTGCACAAATAATAATTTCTTTATATGGCGCACACAGAATACGCAGCACTACACATAGCTTGCCGAATCGGTACGGTCCTCAAAGGGCCTCACAATCTAATCAACCTACCATTATGTTTTGGAGTGTGGCAGGGAACTAGAGGACCCAGGGGAAACCCACACAAACACGGAGAGAACATTCAAACTCTTTGCAGATCTTGACCCTGGCACTTGAACCCAGGTCCCCAGCACTGCAAGGCTGTAATGCTAACCACTAAGCCAGCGTGCTATCCAATATCTTCAGTAGCTTGCCAACCAGTTTGGGTCTGATTGGAGTCAGCTTTATTATTACATTACACTTTAACTGGGTGGTTGTGGGCTACCAGTCTACCAAATGGCTTCAAGAAACCTCCTTTCGCAGCCCACTACCTGAACATATGACCAAGCTTTAGATTTCAGTACAAATATCAGTCTTGTCCTTTACCTTTACTCATAATCCTTCATACTGCTGTTTCCAGGTCAGGATGGCCAAGCCTTTCGTTGGGGGCCTTAAAATGATTTAGTTATTTTTAATAAGCTCAGCATTAAAGGGGTTGGCCACTTCAATAAATCTGTTTCATTGGACAGGTCTCTGCAGGGACATGTACCTTTGCCTGCTGTGAGCATCAGCCTTTCCCAGTTATCCACATGCTGCTCTTTGCCTCTCTACACAACTTCCTGCTTCTCACTCCTCTAGTACCTCTGTCGTGGCAACCTCCAGTGTGTGAGTCTCACTGATGTACAGGCATTAAAGGCACAGAGGCAAAACCCTTTAATGACAGTTTTCTTAACTAAGTGGAGTCCCAGGTGTCATAACCCCCCCCCCCCAACCTCTGAATTTGTACATAAACCAAGTATTACATTTTTTAACTACTCTGCCTAACTCTTATTAACTGACAACCATGGAGAGGTTGCCCACTCCCCAGGTTAAATTGACAGCCATGTAGGAGGTGGAAAGTAGCAGTTTTTCCTATACAAATAGTATAATGAAATCAAGGAAAGGACACACAGCTGACCTGAAATGAAGGAACTTCTGACCCAAAAAAAGAGAGAAAGTGTCACCCTTCTTCAAACAAATGCTTTACAATACAAATTTAGTCTGAGCTCAACCTCTTCCAGTAAAAATCTTTTTTACCATGGATAAAGTCAGTACATACTCCAAAGTTCTTATTTCACAAAGTCCATAGGGAATAGTGAGGATCAAATAAGTTGCCACTCCAGCGTTTCTCCTTCACCCTGCGTCTTTGTGCCGATGATTAAGGGTGATGCCACACATGGCGTTTTGAACCCGGTTTTGGTCCAATTTTAAGCAGTCTGTTAAAAAACACGCGTTGAAAAACGCATGCATTTTTGACCATTTTTAATTAAGATAATTGGTAAAACCTGTCAAAAACGGAGGCGTTTTCAGAAAATTGATGTTTTTTTAACGGACTACTTAAAAGCAGACCAAAAACTGGTTCAAAACGACATGTGTTTTACCCTAACAATAACGATGCTACTGGAGTATCTCTCCAAATCAAGCAACTGCACTATTCACAACTTTTTTCCACAGGATCATAATATGGAGGTATAGAATATGTACCGTATATAATTGAGTATAAGCAGAGGTACCTAATTTTAACAAAAAACTGGGAAAACCTATTTACTCGAGTATAAGTAGAGGGTGGGAAACGTATTGATCACCACCCACCCAGTATATAGCCCGTCAAGCCCCTGCTCTACCAGTGTATATAACCCGCCAAGCCCCTGCCCTACCAGTGTGTATAGCCCACCAAGCCCCTGCCCTACCAGTGTGTATAGCCCACCAAGCCCCTGCCCTACCAGTGTATATAGCCCACCAAGCCCCTACCCTACCAGTGTATATAGCCCACCAAGCCCCCTCTAGTGTATATAGTCTGCCAGCCCCCGCCCTGAGTATGCCAAGCTTTTAATGATAAAAAAAATTAAACAAACGAACTCACCTTTCAGACACCCCCCGTAGGTCCTATTCTTGCTTCAGATCCTCCTCCTCTTTGGCTCCTCTCCGGGTCGTTTGGGTCTTGTGCTGAAAAACTCTGCTTATACTCGAGTATATACACTCACCGGCCACTTTATTAGGTACACCTGTCCAACTGCTCGTTAACACTTAATTTCTAATCAGCCAATCACATGGCGGCAACTTTGGCATGTAGACATGGTCAAGACCATCTCCTGCAGTTCAAACCGAGCATCAGTATGGGGAAGAAAGGTGATTTGAGTGCCTTTGAACATGGCATGGTTGTTGGTGCCAGAAGGGCTGGTCTGAGTATTTCAGAAACTGCTGATCTACTGGGATTTTCACTCACAACCATCTCTAGGGTTTACAGAGAATGGTCCGAAAAAGAAAAAACATCCAGTGAGCGTCAGTTCTGTGGGTGGAAATGCCTTGTTGATGCCAGAGGTCAGAGGAGAATGGGCAGACTGGTTCGAGCTGATAGAAAGGCAACAGTGACTCAAATCGCCACCCGTTACAACCAAGGTAGGCAGAAGAGCATCTCTGAACGCACAGTACGTCGAACTTTGAGGCAGATGGGCCACAGCAGCAGAAGACCACACCGGGTGCCACTCCTACAGCTAAGAACAGGAAACTGAGGCTACAATTTGCACAAGCTCATCGAAATTGGACAGTAGAAGATTGGAAAAACGTTGCCTGGTCTGATGAGTCTCGATTTCTGCTGCGACATTCAGATGGTAGGGTCAGAATTTGGCGTCAACAACATGGAAGCATGGATCCATCCTGTCTTGTATCAACGGTTCAGGCTGGTGGTGGTGTCATGGTGTGGGGAATATTTTCTTGGCACTCTTTGGGCCTCTTGGTACCAATTGAGCATCGTTGCAACGCCAGAGCCTACCTGAGTATTGTTGCTGACCATGTCCATTCCTTTATGACCACAATGTACCCAACATCTGATGGTTACTTCCAGCAGGATAATGCGCCATGTCATAAAGCTGGAATAATCGCAGACTGGTTTCTTGAACATGACAATGAGTTCACTGTACTCAAATGGCCTCCACAGTCACCAGATCTCAATCCAATAGAGCATCTTTGGGATGTGGTGGAACGGGAGATTCGCATCATGGATGTGAAGCCGACAAATCTGCGGCAACTGTGTGATGCCATCATGTCAATATGGACCAAAATCTCTGAGGAATGCTTCCAGCACCTTGTTGAATCTATGCCACGAAGAATTGAGGCAGTTCTGAAGGCAAAAGGGGGTCCAACCCGTTACTAGCATGGTGTACCTAATAAAGTGGCCGGTGAGTGTACAATATATTATTTATAAATACAGTTGTTCCAAAATCTCTACTCATGTCTTCATCCCAGAAAGGTATTTATTTTAAATATATCTTTAAATTTTTTTTGCAAAAATACAACACAGAACATTACAAAACATTCCCATCCCTCCCCTTCAAGTGAGTACCAAGTTTGCATTGGATATAATTAACCAATCAATTAAATAACTTCTAGTCACATATCTAAGATAGATCTCTCTCTCTCTCTCTATATATATATTTTTTAACAAAGGTTTTGGTAAATTGTTAAATGTAAATTATAATAAACAAATGTTTATTAACCCCTACGGGACTCAGCCTCTTTTGGCCTTCAGGACGCGGCCCCATTTTTCAAATCTGCCCTGTGTAAGCGTTTTTATGGAAAAATGTCATTTTAGGGGCTTATATTTTTATGTATTAATTTTTTATTTATTCTAATGTGTTAACTTTAGTATTTTTACATGTTTTTACTTATACTCACTTGAACTTGAACCAGCAATGCTCTGATTGCTGATTCAAGTTCAATACTCTGCTCTACAATAGTATTTCATTTTAGAGCAGTGTAAATTGTCTGAGCAGGCAGGTGTATGCTCAGACAGTTTACAGTCAGACCCGGAAGGGATCTGACTGGCAGGGACATCGGGCAGCCCCGGAGCATTAGGCAGACTTCGGGGCTGCCCAAAAGAGGATCGGTTCCCCCGGTAAGCGGCACGGGGGATCCGATCCACAGCAGGAAAACCTAGTCGGCCTCGATCGCGAGTGTTACAGCGCATTGTCAGCCGCTGCTTCTGGTACCGGCTCCGTTCATGAGCCGGTCCCAGAAGCTGGACGTTACACTACGTCCCGGTGTGCTAAGCATCTAGCCCCGGGGACGTAGTATAACGTCGTGGTGCGCCTAGGTGTTAATACAGTACAGTTAAAGTATACAGTGTCTAATGTAGAGGGTCACAGTGTTGCTATATCACGTTTCACTATTATACTTCAAGAAAATCCATCAAATCAAATGGTAGGTTATCAAGTAAACATACATTGAGACTGCTGTAGCTACACTGATGCAGGATCATATCTTGGTTAATCCCTGTGCTGAGTGGTTTTGCTGATAAAACAGATAACATTATGATAATGAACCTTTCTACTTCAGTGGCTCCTTCACTGCTTGTCTAGCATGGGACTGCAGGAGGGTATGATGTAACTGGGTTGTGTCTGGAGGCAGAATAATCAATTGCTGCACCATCCCCCAAGCTGCTGTGTATGAGTGATCCAGCTCAAGTTGATTAGTGCTTGACTAGTCATGCTTAGTCATTCTTTACGAAGCAGCCATTTTAGCTCCAAGCTCCCGTATCTGGCCCAGCCTGTCTGTCCCAGCTTTCCCAAGGTCCTGAATGGTATAATTGTTTTTCAGCAAAACCACTCAGCACAGTGATTAAACAAGATATGATCCTGCATCAGTGTAGCTACAGCAGTCTCAAGGTATGTTTGGTTCATAATGCATCAAATCAAAGGGTAGGTTTCCTTTACAATCTACAATACAATAAGGATGAAGAATTGTAAACCAAGCAAACAGACATATCTGGCAGGATATGTTCTTTTAGCTTCTTATGCCCTGGTTTTTAAGAAAATATGGCTTTAAAAATTATGCAAATGAGGTTGGGAAAAGACGCAAGTCCATCAAGTCCAACCTTTAAGAATTAAATAAATGTTTTATCCCCATAACCCGTGATATTTTTGCTCTGAAGAAAGGCATCCAGGCCTCTCTTGAACATGTACATAGAGTCCGCCATAACAACCTCCTGCGGCAGAGAGTTCCATAGTCTCACTGCTCTTACAGTAAAGAACCTTTGTCTATGGCTATGGTAGAACCGCCTCTCCTCTAGGCGTAGAGGATGTCCCCTTGTCCTGGTCACAGGCCTAGGTATAAAAAGATCTTTGGAGAGATCCTTGTACTGTCCGTTCAGGTATTTGTACATTGTAATGAGGTCTCCCCTCAGTCTTTTTTCTAAACTGAATAATCCCAAATTTTGTAATGTCAGTGTATTCTAATCCCCCCATTCCCCTAATAATCCTGGTTGCTCTCCTTTCCACCTGTTCCAGCTCTACTATATCCTTTCTATACACTGGTGCCCAAAACTGTACACAATATTCCATGTGTGGTCTGACCAGGGATTTGTATAAGGGCAAAATGATGTCTTTATCATGAGAATCTATTCCTCTCTTGATACATCCCATAATTTTATTTGCTTTAGCAGCAGCCGCCTGGCTCTGGTCACTAAAATTAAGTTTACCATCCACCAATACCCCCAAGTCCTTTTCAGATCCAGTTTTACTAAGTAATTGACCGTTTAGAACATAATTATATTTTTTTGTTTCCATGGCCCAAGTGCATAACTTTACATTTATCTACATTAAACCTCATCAAACCATTTCTCTGCCCACTCCTCAAGCTTCCACAAATCCCTCTGCAATGCTAAACTATCGACCTCAGTATTTATTACTCTACACCGCTTTGTATCATCTGCAAATATTGAAACTTGACTGTGTAAACCCACTACAAGGTCATTAATAAAAATATTAAAAAGAAGTGGCCCCAATACCCTGTGGCACTCCACTGGTAACGTCAACTCAATCTGAGAATGTGCCATTAATGACGACCCTCTGTTTCCTATCACTAAGCCAATTACTTACCCAAATACACAGATTTTCTCCTATTCCCAGCAGTCTCATTTTATATAACCTTTTATGTGGCACGGTGTCAAATGCCTTTGAAAAGTCCAGATATACAACATCCATAGCGTCCCCCAGATCCAGTCTTGAACTTACCTCCTTGTAGAAACCAGTCAGATTAGTCTGACAGGACCGATCTCTCATAAACCCATGCAGACGCTGAGTTATAAGGTTGTGCACATTGAGATACTCGAGGACAGCATCTCTAACAAACCCCTCAAATATTTTCCCCACCACAATAATTATAAAGGCTTTTTTTGTAAAAAAAACAAGGAATAACTAGATAAAAAAGTGCAAATCCTGCAAGATGGGACACACACAAGTATGTCGGGTGTGCTTGGTTTACAGTCCTTCATTCTGGTGGTAAATGTACTTTAACGTTACTTTAAGTTCTCAATTAGAGATTCTACAAATCATTCTCTCTGATCAATGAAAAAGGTGTCAAGTCTGGTGTGTCAAACCATGGGCCCCATATTGATTCAAATTTCCAGAGGGCATTTACCTCTAGTATTTTAAGATCATCAACATACCCGAAAATGCATGTCTTGGAACATTAGTCGTATAAACCCTATCAGTTGTGTTGAGGATTTCCTCCCAATATCTACGCAGTCTAGTGCAGTTCCACATTAAGTGAATAAGGTATGCATATGCCACATGACATCTGGGACATCTATAATCTCTCCAATACTTCATCTTGAACAACGTTACCGGAGTGAAGTATAGTTTGTTGAAAAGGTAAAGATTTGAAAGACTAACAGTCTAACACATACTACCATTGATCATCTGTCATCTCTTCAATATCTGTTTCCCATTTAGCACAGACACTCAATGGATATTTAAAAGGGTTTTCCCACGAACAAAAGTAAGGCCCTTTCTACAGGATAGGGCCTAACTTGAAGATCAGAGGGGGTCTCAGTGCTGCACTCTGCGATCTCAGTCAACTCCATAGAGACTTGTGGAGCAGAACGGTCATGCAAGGGTGCCTGCTCCATTAGTGCGACGGACCCCTTGTTTTAGTTATCTGTAGGTGTTTCAGCACTGAGACCCCCACTGAAAAGCAAGTTAGGCCCTATCCTTGAATTGATACCAAATCTAAACCATTTGCTATGGTTCTATCCAGAGATATTCATCTCTCTGGACCCAAGGGTGCTGGAGCCTAAATCACCATATTGAAATGATACTATGGGCGCCCTGGTTCCAAAAATGTATTTTCCAGTGGGCTGAGATGGACCATAACTGATTATGATTATGGCTCTGTCTTTTGTTTGAAGACTTGAGCTGATTTTCAGAGACAATTCAGCTGGGGAAGTGCTTTGAAGCTCAGCACACTACAAAGCCAGGTTACACTCTGCTAGGCTAATATAAGGCTAATTAAGCCAAGGCTTGGTTAAAATGGAGTATTTGATTAGTATTAGGCCTCCCTCCCCCAGGCCCCATCACAACCTGCAAAGAATGTGGCAAATATATTCCAGCAATGAATATATCAAGCACTAGATACTAATGACTAGGCCACACATATAAATAAACAAAATCAAATATGGGAGCTAATGCCACATCCCAATAGTCCTGATCAACATAACAGTTATGTTCCCAGCAACGGAAAATAGCGACCAAAGGTCTGTAATGCCACTATTTAACCATTTTGCAACACAAAAATCATGAATTAGTTACTTACCGGTAAATCTATTACCATTAGTCAACCTTGACGGCCCACCTGGAGGATGCCCCTTGACCTCTGCAGGGACAGGAAGAAGAGGTTAAAAGTTCCCTCTCCGCATCCTCCCGGCAGCGATTTCAAAATAACCACACTTGAGGAGGATACAACAATTTTATTAGTATGTTCTAATCACATGCAAAGTATCATCTGAAACAGACAAAAATAAATCTACTTTTAGGGTAGGAATATATAGGCCATCGAGGTGGACTAATGGAAATAGAATTACCGGTAAGTAACTAATTCATGATTTCCACTTCTTCCCCCATGACGGCCTACCTGGTGATTTACAAAATAAGTAAGATTTAGGGAGAGAGTACTGCTTGCAGAACTTTGCGTCCAAAGGATAATTCCTTTGAAGATGGCAAGTCCAGCCTGTAATGCTTTGAGAACATAGAGGAGGTGGACCAAGTTGCAGCCTTGCAAATATGCTCCGAGGCTCCTCTTCTCTCTACCAAAGATGTGGACACTGCTCTCGAATGCGCTCGTATTCATGAAGGAATTGGTGTCTTCTGGATTTCGTAACATGATGAGAATGCTTTCTTCAGCCATCTAGCCTTGGTCGCCTTGATGCCTTCCTCCCCTTGTTTTTCCCCTGAAATTGGATAAAAAGATTATGATCCATAAACCTAGGCTCCGTAACTTTTATGTACCTGATAACAGAACGTCTTATGTCCAATGAATTCCATTCCTGTTCTCTCTCGGAGGACGGATTCTTGCAGAAAGAAGGAAGTATAATCTCCTGGTTCCTGTGAAAGTTAGTGACCACTTTAGGGACAAAGTTAGGGTCCAACATAAGAATAATTCTATCCTCCAGATTTCTCATGTAAGGTATTCTAATCGATATAGCCTGTAGTTCACCCAACCTTCTAGCTGAGGTGATAGCTATCAGGAATACAGTTTTTAAAGTTAAAATATTTATATCAGAAGAGTCAATAGGTTTGAACGGTTCTTTTGTTAAAGTGTTCAAAACTAAAGAGATTCCATGAAGATGCTTTGTTAATAATCTTACTCTAGATGTTCTAATAAATCTTTTAACCCACCTGTGTTCGAGGGGCTGGTCAAAAAAGAGCAGACACCTGGACCTTCAAGAAACTGGTAGATAGGCCCAACTCCAGGCCTTTCTGAAGAAATTCAAGGACCTGTAAAATATTTGGGTTAGATTGGGAAGGTTGGTTATCTTTAAAAAAAAGAAGAAAACTTCTTCCATATTTTGTGGTATATGGCAAACATGACCATTTTCCTACTTGCCTTTAGAGTCTTGATAAATTTATTAGAAAGTCCTTGAGACCTTAGATAGCTGGATTCAGGCTGATAGCTGTAACCTTCCTGGATTCAGCTGATGAATCGGACCCTGTGATAACAGGTCCCTTGACAACGGAAGCATTACTGGATCCTGCGGTGACATCCTCAGTGGTGGGTACAGCTTTTTTTTTTTCGGCCAGTTTGGACAAATGATTATAGTCCTTGTGTTATCCTGACTTATCTTTCCTAGGACTCTGGCGATCAGGGAGTAGTGGGTGGGGAGGCATAGGCTAGAGGAATGTTCCAAGAATGAGAGAACACGTCTAGATTTTCCATGTTTTCCCCATTTTTCTAGTGAAAAATAGCGACGGCACTTTGTGTTCTTTCTTGTAGCAAACAAATCTATTTGAGAATTGCCCCAACAAGATACTAGGCTGGGGAAGACTACTTCTTTTAGACACCATTCGTTTGGGAGAATTTTCTTCCTGCTGAGAAAATCTGCTTTTATGTTCTCTGTACCTTTCAGATGATTGGCTGATATCGATAAGACATGATCTTCTGCCCACAAAAATATTTGTTGAGTTAGAGAGCTCAGAAGAGGGGATCTGGTGTCTTTTTACGTAGGATACTGTTGTCGTGTTAAAATAAGAAGGTGGTGGTGGGCTAGGAAAGAACTGTTTGAATTGAGAGCCTCCCATACTGCAGCTCCCGATAGTTGGAAGATCTTCTGGCAAAATGTTGAGGCATTACTGCTCCCCAGCCTTTCTGACTTGCGTCTGTCTGAATGGACAGATAAGGACCGTTTGTCCAGAATATTCCTCTTTTCCGGTTTTCCTCTTAACCACCACACCAGATCTTTTACCGCAGGAGGAATCGGGATCTTTCTGTCCAAATCTTCTTGTTTGCTGTTCCAGGACTTAAGGATCCACCTCTGAAGGACTCGGGAGCTTCATGGCTTCTCTGATTGAGATCACGGATCTTCTCCTGAACTTTTCTATGTGCTTACTGATATTGATACCCTTTTCCTGCGGAAGGAATGACATTTGGTAACTCGAGTTCAGATTTACACCTAGAAACTCTCATTGTGGCTGGTAGGAGTTCTGATTTTTGATTATTTATTATCCAACCCAAATTCTCTAAGGTTTCCATCGTGAAATCTCTTGACGAAATTAGTCTCTCTGTCTTGGCCAATAATAAGTAAATCGTCCAGGTACGGAACGATTAGCACATCCTGTTGCCTGAGAAACGCCACCACCTCTACCATCACCTTGGTGAAGGTTCTTGGGGCTGAGGATATGCCAGAAGGGAGTGCACAAAACTGGAAGTGTAGTGTGGAGCCCTCTGGAGACGAGACCGAAAACCTTAAACATTTTTGTGAAAATGGGTGGATAGGGACATGCGTCCTTTAGATCTATAGTGCACATTAACACATCTTTGTGAATGATGTGAGGGTGATCTTACAGACTCCATCCGGAATTTTCTGTAGATTAAGTCATTGAGGCATTTCAGGTTGATGATCAACCAGTTTTCACCATTCGGTTTCTTCACCAAAAAAAAAAAAAACACAATAAAATCCTCACTTTTCCATATCTCGTGGGACAGGAGTAATTACCCCTGGTGACAACAAGGACAACACTTCTCGCCAGATTAAACCGTGGGACGTAAGGGAAATAGAAGATGGTGACAAATATTTGGTAGGAGGAAGTTTGATCAATTCTATTCTGTATCCATGGAGTAGCATATCCAGAACCCAGGGATTTGAAGTAATATTTGTCCACCTTTCTCTGAATTTCAACAACCTTGCCCCCTACCCTGGCGTCATTGTTTTTTGCTTTATTTGGGTCTGTAGGAGTGGAGAAAAGAACCCCCTTTACCTCCTTTCGGGTAGCTCCAGTGCCCCCTTTTTATTTTTTTTTAAAAAGTTTTTATTTATGAATTTTTCATTTTTAATTCCAACAATAACAAAATAACGTCAGACTACGTCGCAGCGTAGTAACACGTGAAGGCAGCAAAACAGCATAGGCAAAAATAGCATTGGGTCTAATTGCATACTGGTATCCGGAATAGTTGCCATAGCAGTGCATATACAGGATATAAACGGCGCAGTCGGTGCTTAACCCCTTAACGCTGAAGCCACTTTTCACCTTCCTGACACGGCCCATTTTTTCAAATCTGCTCTCTGACACTATAAATGGTTATAACTTTGGAAGGCTTTAACGTATCCAAGTGATTTTTGGTGGTATGTTTTGCATTTATTTATGAGAAAATCAATTTTCGAAATTCAAAATGTTCTACTTTTTCCACACATGAGTCATAACACCAAAAAATGTAATAAGTAACATTCACCGAATGTCTACTTTATGTGGATATGGTTTTTTATACATACTCTCATTTTTGTAGGAGGTTATGGGGCTTTGAACGTCAGGTGCAATTTTTCACATTTTCATAAAAAAAGCAAAATCCTGCTATTGAGGGACCTGGCTCAGGTTTCAAGTCACTTTGAGAGTTCTAAAAGTAAAACCCCATAAATTACTCCATTATAGAAACTACACCCCTCAACGTATGTAAAACAACTTTTATGAAGTTTGTTAACCCTTTAATTGGTTTACAGGGGTTAAAACAAAATCGGATGCAATTTCGAAATTACATTTTTTTTGGCTAAATGAATGTGTTTTTCATAAAATGTACAAATTCTCAGTGGATAAAATACCAAAACGCTCCCCAAAATTTTATACCCAATCTCTCCCATGTATAATAATACCCCATATGTGGTGGTAACCTGCTGTATGGGCACACGCCAGGGCATCGAAGGGAAGCTGCGCCATTCAGAGCAGATTATGCATTGTCACATTTTATTGGCTATACAATCTTTATTTTTTTGGCAATTTGGACATATAAGGGCTTATTTTTTGCGACATGAGATGACTTATTCTGACTTATTGTACAGATTGTTCCGGACGCGGCAATACCAAATATGTGGGGGGGTTTGGCGATTTTCAAGTATTTTTACTTTGTTAGATGTGTATAGGGAATGTTTGTGTTTAGGGGACTTTAACTTTACTTAATTATTTTTAGTAAAAAGTGTGTTTAGTGTTAACTTATTTTTCTTTACTTTTACAGGTTAGCTTGAACAAGCGATCCTCTGATCACTTGTTCAAGCTATTCTTCACCTAATACAGTGTAATAAAGATGTATTACACTGTATTATGTGACGCACTGCTCAGTGTGTCACAGCCGGGTCCTCCCAGAAGGCACGGACCTGGCACCCGGAAGATGATCGCGCAGCCCTGGGCACTGGCAGGCCCGGGGGTGCGATCGGAGCAGCGGGACCCCCCCGGTAAACGCCGCGCCCCTTCCCCCCAGTCCGAATCCTGTTAAATTTCCCTTGCACGCCGCGGTCAACGCGACCGCGCCGTGTTAGGGGTTAACACCCGCGATCGGAGAAATCTCCGATCGCGGGTGTTAGAGGAGGGTGTCGGCTAGAATATATTACTGCATATTGCCTACCTCCCGCCATGCAGTAATAGTACGTCAAATGTCGGGAAGGGGTTAATGAACATTCACCCAAGCATACAAACAAAGACAACACTTACAACGATCCTTCCAAGACATGATCACCACCTTACGAGCGTAGTACAGGACGAGTCTACAGAAAATCCTATCATAATGGCCACCAATGACTTAATTTACTATTCCCAAAAGGCAAACCTTGGGGTTGGCTATATGAGGAAAAACTAAAATGTCTGTTGAGGAAGGTTAGCACCTCTGTCCAAAATGCACTGACCCTGGGGCAGGCCCACACACAATGTAAGAAAGAACCGCGTGCTACCTGACATCTGAAGCAGTTATCATCCGGTTTAGCCCCCATATGATTAAGTCTGGCCGGGGTGTAGTAGATTCGGTGAAGGAATTTTGTTTGCACTAGGAAATCCCTAGCGCTCACCACTGAGTCATAGTATGAGTGTTCAACCTCCCACCATTCCTCTGAGAGGTCTGGGATATCCTCCTTCCAGCGTGCGTGAGCCCGATCACGGATCCTGGTATAGAAGCCGACGAATGAAAGGAATCAGGGGCCTATTCTCATTTTAGCGAGGAGAGCCCATAGATAGGGCTATTCAATAGAGTCGAAGGCCTTGCAATTGTCAAGTTGTAGAAGCAGCCGAGGGCTCTCCTGACCCTGGCTTTGTTTTATGTTCAGGAATAATCTCTAAATGTTAACCCCTGAAGCCACTTTTCACCTTCCTGACACGGGCCATTTTTTAAAATCTGACATGTGTCTATTTAAGTGGTTATAACTTTGGAACGCTTTAACATATCCAGTTGATTTTGAGACTGTTTTTTCGTGACACATTGTACTTCATGTTGGTTGAGAAATGTAATCAATATGTTTAGTATTTATTTATGAAACGGAAATTTGGCAAAAATTCAGAAAAAAAAAAACAATGTTTACCAAATTAAAAATTTTCTACTTTTTGGAAATATCACTAAATTAACTTGATAACTAACATTTTCCATATGTCTGCTTTAACTTGGCATCGTTTTTCAAACATCTTTTCCTTTTTTTAGGATGTTAGGAGGCTTATAACTTTAGGTGCAATTTTTCAGATTTTCACGAAAATCATCAAAACCTACTTTTGGAGGGTCAATCTAGTTAGAAGCGACTTTATAAGGCACACATAACAGAAAACCCCCACAAAGGACACCATTTTAGAAACTACACCCCTCAATTTTATTAACCCTATGAGCGTTTTATGAGGGTGAAAGATAAATGAAAGTGAAATTACAGAAATGTAATTTTCTTACTATAGATTCATTGAACACTAAAATTTGCACCTTCACAATGGGTTAAAAAGGAAAATGCATTTTACAGTGTTGAGGGCAATTCCTCCTGAGTATGCCAATACCCATTTTGTCACTGTACCCTGCTGTATGGGCACAGGGGGACACTTGGAATGGAAAGAGCGTTGTTTCGTTTTTGGAGGGCAAATATGGCTGAAAAAGTTTTCATGTGACAGGATGCATTTGGAGAGCCATAATGGTACCAAAACAGAGGAAAGCCCCAACAAGAGACACCATTTTGGAAAGTACACCCCTTGGAGTGTACTCCAAATGAATTCACAACAGGTTGGGCGTGAATTGTGAATGTGTTGCGTATAAGGAGGTAGAATATACCAAAGGACCAACTAAACTTTTGTCACACTGGAGTTGTCGCAGGTCTCTTAGTAGTACAGTGTCTATCCTAACTCCTCTTTTGGAACAGACTCTTTGAGTCCTACCTTTAGAAGCAGCAGAATTCACCGGGAAAATGCTGTCCTGGCAAAACACAGGAACATATAAACCAGGAGGTACTAGGTTTCGTAATATCTTCCTTTTGAAAGCGGAGAAATGATACAGCAGGACCTGCACATTGGAACAGCTCGTAAGAGTTGTACAGCATAATCTGTACAATGTGCACGGCCAGCGCTTTTGCACCATATTTTCGTTTTTCGTAGGGAAATTATCGCCAAGTGTTGCTCTTATTCACCATAGCGATGCCCATTGTGACGAATATTTCTGCTTTTGGCTGGACCAAATCGACCAGCCAATAGCGGCAAACATGGACAGAGGGGGGGAGGGGGGGGCAACAAAACCCCTCAGGACTGCAAGGCAAAATTGGTTGCTGTCAGGAACAGCCGCCACCCTGCCCCGATCACCGTGTCTACAGACATGGTGATCGGTATTACTGACGTCATAAGTAAATTCGCTACTATTGGCCACACGTTGATGAGCCAATAGCAGTGATCATGTGGGGGGGACGTAACCCTTCTGGTCCATCGGGCAGGATGGATGGCTGTCAGGAATAGCCGTCTTGCCCCGATCACTGTGTCTGAACCGTGTTGGAAAGTCACTACCCGCCGCACCGTTCTATAACGCGCGTTGGGAATAGGCTATACAATCTTTATTTTTTAAGCAATTTAGACAAATAAGGGCTTATTTTTAGCGAGATGAAAGACCAGTCTTGTAGACAAGATTTTGGCTAGAATTTTTACGTCGGTATTAAGAAGAGAGATCGGGCAGTAAGTCAGGAAGAGAAGGGTCTTTCACGGGCTTCGCGAGAACTACTATTAAGGCTTCTCTGACAGAGGAAGCAAAGAACCTTGCTCCAGGGCTGCATTAAAAACTTAAAGCAGCCGAGGGACCAGGGGTTCACATTTACTCCTATACCATTCTCCCCCCAGCCCGTCTAAACCTGGTGTCTTACCTGCTGGGAGAGACTGGATAGCTAATTCCACCTCCTCTGCCGATCCGAGTTCTGATGATTGAGCAGGGGTTAAGCGCCACAACGGTAGATCATCTAGGAAGACGTCCATCTCGGCAGCCAAGGCAGGAATGCCAGGACTGTATAAGGAAGAGTAGAATTCCTTAAATACCTTATTAATGGAGGTAGGGTCATGGACCAGGGTCCCTTTCGCATCTGCTATAAAGGAGACTACTTGCATACCTCTTTCTGGGGCGGAACGTCCATGTGCATCAATCTACCATTTTTGTCACCAAATTCAAAAACTGAGGCTTCAGAGGCCTAAAGGCGTTTGCTAGTGCGCTCCTTGGCTAGTGCCAGGTGCTCCCGCTGCACCTGCGCCCAGGCCAGCTTGTTGACACTACTGGGTTTCTCTATGTATCTTTTTTCAGCATCTTGTAATGAAGAATTCTACCCCCTTTATCGTCCATGACCCTCCAGTGCCCCGCCACCCCAGAGATGATTGCTCCCCTCATAGAGGACTTGTACGAGTCCCATAATAGCAATGCGTCTGGGTGGTCATAGTGTGCATCCCAAAACTGCAGTCACCAAATACGAGAGTCACAAGGACCAATTAGCAGAGTGAGAAGCAAAGCAGAGTGGTCCGAGACACTACGGGGGCAGTGAGAGATAGAGTCAACCATAGGAAGCACGTCAGGAGAGCCAAAAGCCAGGTCTATACGAGAGAAGGTCCTATGTACTGAAGAATAAAAGGAATATTTTTTTCCCAAAGGATATTTCCCCCGCCAGAGATCTTTCAAGCTGAGGGATGTTAGCCACTCATTTAATCGGGTTGATGCAGGGTCTACGCCACAAGTGCGATCCAGAGAGGGATCAAGCACCACATTAAAATCCATTATACATATTAACGGGCCTGGATGCATGGCTGCCAATTTATCAGTCAGTGCTTGAGAGGGCCAGTATCAAATGGAGGAGGGACATACACTGAGGCAATGGTAAAGGAGGACCCCCATAAGGAGCAATGCAATATAACAAGGCGGCCAAAGTGGTCAGTGGCCACCTGTAACACCTCTATTGGGAGGGCTTTAGACACAAGCATAGAGACACCTCTCGCATACACCGAGTATGAGGAGTAATATCCTCTAGCCACCCAGGCACGTTTCAGTGATAGGATTTTTTGGCCCGTAAGGTGCGTCTCCTGGATACAGACTATGTGGGGAGACTGTTTTTTTATGGTATCTAGGATTAGAGCCCTTTTAAACTTGGAATTTAGCCCTCTAACATTCCGATTCATTACTTTAAGTGGAGCCTTAAGAGTGAAGTGTGATATGGGTTTGGCTGGAAGATTGGAAAATTTGTATCAAGGGGGGGGGGGGGTGTTTATGTACTCAGTGGGGGCCCAATTCCATGCAGGGCCACTTGTTTCTTCCCCCTTTAGATAGATTTTTTCTGATACATATTTGTATATATGTTGTGCATTGGCAAAAAAATAAAGTATTTTTATTGACAGTTCTGCAGCTCTGGGTTTTTTTATTATCAGGATTTTTATTTCATTTTTTTTATTTGCACTTCATTTTTAAACTTTGACCATTTTATTTTGTCCCGGGGTTGGACATGAACAAGTGATAATTTGATCACTTGTTTAGTGTAATATACTGCAAGGGAAAATCAAACACTGAACCTGTTTTTTGCCAACATAAGGGAGGCATATAAGTCATGAGCCCTACCGCTCCTGGGAAGAACAGATCATAAAATGGTGGATTTATGCCCTGTGTTTGTACCGCTTGTACAGAGAAAACCAGCTGTCATCCCCACAGCGATGACATGGTCAGAGAGGGATTGTTTCAACACAACTGTATGGGAAGTATTGCAGGATTCTTATGGGGATGACATTGACTGCCTAACAGACTGTATTAAAGGGGTATTCCAGGAATCAGAATAATTCATATACAAATGGGTCCTTAAAATATTAGCGAATATGTAATTAGTTATTTAAAATTTTGCCTCTGTTAGCAGAAAAATGCTGTTGACAGACTGTAATGAAGAATTAAAATGTTACTGGCCCTTTAATCAGTCCGTTAATTTCCTCGGGGCGGTCCGTTGCAGAGCATATACATGACAGAAGATGGCCGCTGGTCACATGTCCACATCACATGTCCTGCACCTGCCTGGGCAGGTCATGTGATTACCACTACGTTTGGCTGTAGTCGGTTGGTTGCACTGAATCCAGTATGGCCAGTGTTTTGGTGATGGCAGTTACACATCATAACTATGATAACAGAGCAAGAAAACCTGCTAGATCATCACTGGAAGAAGAGCATAAGAGGAAGGAGGAGTTTCTGAGAACTAAAGGATCTTGGGACTTGTAATTTCCAGTGGCAGCCATCTTGGTGATAGCTTTAGAGAGGTCATAACATTTTGTGAATCATAAAATTAAGCTATTTAAGCTCCATTTTGTGACTAATGACATTAAGTTTTGTTACATTCATTTATTTATAGCATTATGGCTTTTTCTATCAGATTTCATATTCCCGGAATACCCCTTTAACTTTTGTACAGAGAACACTGTTCCTACAAAAATGGTCGTTCTTAATCTAAAAACAAGCCCTGGAATAACCCTGATATAAAAGCTCTTCTTAACCCCTTCCCGACGCGCGCCGTACTAGTACGGCGCGCGCCGGGTCCCGGTGCATGGGGAGGGCTCGCGGGCCGAGCCCTCTCCATAGCCGGTAAGTCTTTGCTGCATATTGCAGCAAAGGCTTACCGGTAACACCCGCGATCGGTGCTAGCACCGATCGCGGGTGTTTTCTCCGTGATCGCCGCCGGCAATGCTGCCGGCGGCTTCAAAGAGATGGCGCCGCATGGGCACCGCCATCTTGTTGTGGATCGCTGCTCCCCGATGACGTCACGGGGAGCGGCGATCCGTCGCCATGGTAACCTCGGGTGTTCCGAACACCCGAGGCTACTTCCTTTTAACCCATGCATTACAATGTGCTAATTGCACATTGTAATGCATGGGGAGTAAAATCCACATATACTGCCATACTGTAGTATGGCAGTATATGATAGGATCGATCAGACTACCTAGGGTTAGAGTACCCTAGGGAGTCTGAAAAATAGTAAAAGTAAAAATAAAAAAAAGTTAAAAAAAAAAAATTATAATAAAAAAACCTAAAAATTCAAATCACCCCCCTTTCCCTAGAACTGATATAAAAATAAATAAACAGTAAAAATCATAAACACATTAGGTATCGCCGCGTCCGAAAATGCCCGATCTATCAAAATATGATAATGTTTTTTCACTATGTTTAACCCTGTAACGGAAAATAGCGTCCAAAGTCGAAAATGGCATTTTTTTGCCATTTTGAAAAATATAAAAAAATTAATAAAAAGTGATCAAAAGGTCGCACAGTCCCAAAAATTATAGTAATGAAAACGGCATCAAAATTCGCAAAAAATGACACTATCCACAGCTCCGTACACCAAAGTATGAAAAAGTTATTGGCCCCAGAAGATGGCAAAATAAAAAAAAATATTTTGTACAGGAGGTTTTAATTTTTTTAAATGTATGAAAACATTATAAAACCTATACAAATTTGGTATCCACGTGATCGTACCGACCCAAAGAATAAAGTAGACATGTCATTTGGGACGCAGAGTGAAAGCTGTAAAATCCAAGCCCACAAGAAAACGTCACAAATGTGGTTTTTCACCATTTTCACTGCATTTGGAATTTTTTTCCCGCTTCCCAGTACACGCCATAGAATATTAAATACCGTCACTACGAAGTGCAATTTGTTACGCAGAAAATAAGCCATAACACAGCTCTTTATGTGTAAAAATAAAAAAGTTATAGATTTTTGAAGTTGGTGAGTGAAAAATGGAAGTGAAAAAACTAAAAAAGGCCAAGTCGTTAAGGGGTTAAAGAGAAAAGATTTTTTAGATTAGGCGACAGGGAAAACTTAAGGGTTGTTCAAAAGGAGCCGAGGCAACAAAGGGAGGGGAAATTCATATACAAGATCAAGATAGAGGAGCAGATGAAACAGGAAATCATCAGTGGGGTCTGGAAAGTCTCAAATCATTATCTGGTCACAGAGCCTCTGTAATGGAAAATCAAAATGGAGTCTTAAGAGAAAACATGGCTGCCCTTGAAATAATAAAAAACAGCTCATGTAACCTTAATTTCAACTATGGATGAAGCAAAATCAACATAGCTTATCTTCATGTATCACTCTGTTAAGATATATTTCGGAGATGTGTCTAACTGGATACTTTCCAATGGAAATTGGCTATTTTCATGGGAAACTATACATGTGCATACATGTATGAAAGATCTGACTATCACCTAGCGGTAGAGATGAGAGTGAGGGCTATTGACGGATCAACATGGGAAGCCCGTGATAAACCTGATAATGCCTATCAATACCTGCCATTTCCTTGGCTTGGTGATAATCTGTGAAAACCCCTATATGCTGGAAGCTCATCAATGATTCTTGACAGTTTTTAGTAATACCTTTTTATATCTAACTCCTTATATTTTTTTATATTGCAATAAATCTATATAATATTGTTGACTGAATTAAGTGTTATAAATAAGAAAAAAAACTACAAAGAATCTGTCACTTGGCAAGACAAGTGTGTTAATGAGCTTAAATATATTCTTTAATAGGTTTGATCACACACCTGCCCCTCCCTCTTTACAGGCATCCCCACCAAGACAAGAGGAGTCCATGCCATCAGAAAACCATTCTATTGTCTCAACACAAAACGTGACCTCCTCCACTAGATCCCCTGCTGTTAGACCTCATCTCCAGATCAGTCAAACCAGCTGTCAGTCATCAGGCTACAATGCCATCATTACAAGTACCTAGGTAAAAAGAAAACCCTCTTCATACAGAGATGGGCTTTGCTGCATATTGCAGAAAAGACCCATCGCTAACAACCGGGGTCGGTGCTTGCACCGATCCCAGGTGTTAACCTCTTGTAAGCCGCCAGCAAAGATGCTGGCAGAACTTAAAACATGGCTGCACATGGGCACCACCATCTTTCTTGGGATTGTTGCTCCCCCGAACGTCATCAGGGGGCAGCGTTGCCATGACAGCCTCGGGTCTTCGTTAGACCTGAGGCTGCATGGTTTCTGAAGATTCATAATAAATCCTATGCAATAACGCCATATACCGCAATACAGTAGTATTGCAGTATATAGTAGGGACAATCAGATCATCTATGGTTAATGTACCCTACAGTGTCTAAGAAATCGTTAAAAAAGAAAATTTAAAATTAAAAATTCAAACCATCTCCCTTTCCCTAGAACTGATATAAAACAATGAAAAGTAAAAAAAAAGAAAAAAAAAAAATCATACACATAAGATATTGCCGCGTCCCAAAATTCCCCATGTATCAAAATACAAAAACTGTTATTGTCAACGGTGACCTCCATAATGGAAAATGTCTGAAACACGACTTTGCTACCACTTTAAGGACTGTGCGATAGTTTGATCACTTTTTATTACATTTTTATGTCATGTAAAATGGTGTAAATGAAGACGTTGGCTCATTTTGCAAAAATCACGCAACTCTGTCAATCAAAGTATGAAAAAGTTATTAGCGTCAGAAAATGACAAAATACTCTTTTTAGTACACATAAGTTTCATTTTTTTAAAAAGAATTAAAACGCAATAAAACCTTTATAAGTTTGGTATCAACGTGATCGTAGCAAACCAAAGAATAAAGCAGACGTGTTATTTGGAGCGTACAGTGAAAGTACTAAAAACTTAGCCCACAAGAACTCACTTTTTAAAAAATTTTTTTTCCACATTTGGAATTTTTTTCCAGCTTCCCAGTACACGGCATGGAATAATAAATAACATCACAAAATTATGAATTAGATTACTTACCGGTAATTCTATTTCCGTTAGTCCACCATGACGGCCCCACCTGTAGGATGCCCCTTGACCTCTGCAGGGACAGGAAGAAGAGAGGTTAAATGATCCCCCCGCATCCTCCCGCCAGTGATTACAAAATACCATGCTGAGGAAGATACAACCAGATTTATTAGTATGTTTGCACCACATACAATTCTTATCTGAAAAGCAAAATCACAGAAATGAAATTTCCAACTGGGTGGAAATATATAGGCCGTCATGGTGGACTAACGGAAATAGAATTACCGGTAAGTAATCTAATTCATAATTTCTGCTTCGTCCCCCATGACGGCCCAACCTGGCGACTTACAAAATGAGTAAGCTTTTAGGGAGGGATTACCGCCTGTAACACCTTGCGCCCAAATGATAAGTCTTTTGATAAGTGCAAGTCCAGTCTGTAATGTTTAGAGAACGTAGTAGATGAAGACCAGGTTGCGGCCCTGCAAATCTGATCCAGTGATGCTCCTCTTCTCTCCGCCCAGGATGTGGACATACCCCTGGTCGAGTGTGCTCGGATTCCTGGTGGTATTGGTATTTTCTGTAGGTCGTAGCATGAAGCGATCGCCAGTTTCAGCCATCTTGCAATAGTTGCTTTAGACGCCTTCCTCCCCTTGTTTTTCCCCTGAAATTGGATAAAAAGGTTAGAGTCAATACACCAGGGCTCAGTGGTTTGTAAGTACTTTATGACTGAACGTCTTACATCCAAAGAATTCCATTCTTGTTCTCTCGCCGAAGAAGGGTTTTCACAGAAAGAGGGCAGGATAATCTCCCGATTCCTGTGGAAGTCAGAAACCACCTTGGGAACAAATTTGGATCCAACATCAATACAATTCTATCATCTAGAATTTTCATGTAGGGTTCCCTAATAGATTTAGCCTGAAGTTCACCTAACCTTCTGGCAGAAGTGATGGCTATCAGGAATACCGTCTTAAACGTTAGGTTTCTTATGCTGGAGGAGTCAGTAGGTTCGAATGGTTCTTTCACTAAGGCATTCAAAACTAATGTTAAGTCCCATGCTGACGATTTCTTAACAGTCCGCGGCTTCAATCTAGAAGTCGCTTTAATAAACCTTTTGACCCACCTGTGTTCTATAAGGGGTTGGTCGAAGAAAGCACTAAGCGCCGACACCTGGACCTTCAGGGTGCTGGTAGACAACCCCAGCTCCAAACCCCTCTGGAGAAACTCTAGTACCTGTAAAACATTAGGGTTAGACTGGGAAGGTGGACTGTCCTTACAGAAGGAACAGAACCTCTTCCATATTTTATGGTAGATTGCAAACGTGACTGGTTTCCTACTTGCTTTCAGGGTCTTAATAACCTCAGACGAAAGTCCTTGAGATCTTAGGTAGCTGGATTCAGGGTCCAGGCAGACAGCTCTAACCTTCTCGGATTCGGATGATGGATTGGACCCTGATGCAGTAAGTCCCTTGACAACGGAAGAATGACTGGGCCTTGCGGTGACATCCTTCTCAGGAGTGGATACTAGCTTTTCTTCGGCCAGTTTGGGCAAATGAAATTAGTCCTGGTGTTTTCCTGGAATATCTTTCCCAGGACCCTGGCAATAAGGGGAATAGGGAGGGGGGGTGTAGGCTAGTGGAATGTCCCAGGAGTGAGAGAACGCATCCAGCTGTTCCCTGTTCTCCCCTTTTTCTAGAGAAAAATAATGATGGCACTTTTCCCTTGTTGCGAACAAATCTACTTGAGCATGACCCCACAAGGATGTCAGTTCTTGGAAGACCTATTCCTTGAGGCTCCACTCGTTCGGAAAAAAATTTCTTCTGCTTCTGCTCTTGAGTTCTCCGTGCCCTTTAGATGAGTGGCCGATATTGACAGGGTATGGTGCTCTGCCCACAAAAATATTCGTCGACCTAGGGCGCTCAGAAGATGGAGACCTGGTTCCCCCCTGTCTTTTTATATAGGAGACTGTTGTCGTATTGTCCGATAAGAGAGAGAAGGTGGTGGTGAACTAGGAGAGGAGTGTTTGCGCTGAGAGCTTCCCATACTGCTTGTAGCTCCCGGTAGTTCGAAGACCTTCTTGCAACTTCCTCTGTCCATGTACCCTGAGAGAAATGCTGAAGCATAACTGCTCCCCAGCCTGTCTGACTCGCATCTGCATGGATCGGAATGTAAGGATTGTTTGACCAGAATATTCCTTTCGTCAGATTTCAGTCTCCCAACCACCACAACAGGTCTTTCTTGACAGCAGGAGGAATCAGTATTTTCCTGTCCAGATCCACTTGCCTTCTATTCCAGGATCTTAGGATCCACCCCTGGAGAACTCTGGAGTGAGCCTGACACCAGGCCACTGAGGAGATGTAGGCTGTCAGAGATCCCAAGATCTTCATGGCTTCTCTGATGGAGATCACCGATCTTTTCCTGAACTTTGTTACTTGATCTTTGATGTGGTCTCCCGTGTCCTGTGGAAGGAACGACATTTGGTAACTTGAGTTTAAGTTTACGCCCAGGAATTTTCTCACTGTAGCTGGTGAGAGTTCTGATTTCTGATAATTTACTATCCATCCCAATTTCTTTAAGGTTTTTAGGGTGAGATCTCTTGAAAAGAGTAAACTCTCTGTCTTGGCCAATGATAAGCAAGTCGTCTAGGTATGGGACGATCAGTACATCCTGTAGCCTGAGAGACGCCACCACCTCTGCCATCACCTTTGTAAAGGTTCTTGGTGCTGAAGATATTCCGAAGGGAAGTGCACAAAACTGGAAGTGTAGTGTAGAACCCTCTGGAGACAGGACAGAAAACCTTAGAAATCTCTGGGAGAGATGTATAGGGAAGTGATAGTACGCATCTCTTAAGTCTATAGTGCACATTAATGCGTTTTTGTGAATAATGTGTGTGGCTGATCTTACCAACTCCATCCTGAATTTTCGGTAGATGATAAACTTGTTGAGACCTCTCAGGTTGATAATCAACCGGTTTGTGCCGTTCGGTTTCTTCACCAAAAAAAGAGAAGAGTAGAATCCAGATTTTTCCTGATCTTGTGGAACAGGTAAAATAACACCAGAAGACAATAGGGAAGATACTTCTTGCCATATTAGGCTGTGGGATGTAAGTGACATAGATAAAGAAGGTGGCATGTATTTTGAGGAGGAAGTTTGCAGAACTCGATATTGTAACCGTGTAGTAATATATCCAAGACCTAGGGATTTGAAGTGATCTCTGTCCATTTTTCTCTGAACCTTAACAATCTTCCCTCTACCATGGGATCATTGTTTTTTGCTTCTGTTTGGGTCTGTTGGGGTGGAGAAGAGAAACCCTCTTCCTTTACCTCCTTTCGGGTAGCTCCAGCGTCCCAGTTTCTCTTTGTCCTTGTACGAATCCTTCTGACTTTTGAAGTCCCGAAAGGGCTGTTTCTTGTGCGCCGATCTTTCGGGAAAGCCCTTTTTAGCTGATGCTCTCTCAAGTATAGCATCCTGTTCTGGCCCAAATACGAACTCCCCTGAGAAAGGAAGGTTGCACAATTTCGCTTTCGAACGGATGTCCCCATTCCACTGTTTCAGCCATAGTGCCCTTCTTGTGGATTCAGTTAGTGCCCCTTCTTTGGAGGAGAATTGGATTCCCTCAGCCACAGAATCTGCCAGGAAAGCTGTTGCTGATTTCAGCAGTGGAAAGTTTTCCAGGATCGTTGACCTTTGTGTTCCTTCCTTGATGTGGGATTCCAGTTCGTTAAACCAGTACAGCAGGTTCCTTGCCACTGATGTGGAAGCCAGATTTGTCTTCAAGTTGAGCATGGATGTTTCCCAGGCCTTCCTTAACAGAGAGTCCGACTTCCTATCCATTGGGTCCTTTAGTTGTGCAGAGTCCTCGAAAGGGAGGTCAGTTTTTTTCACCATTTTCGTGACCTGCACATCCATTTTTGGGCAAGTGTCCCACACTTTGGACTCCTCAGGTTCAAACATAAGCCTCTTCTTGAAGTTTTTGGATACAATGATTCTCTTCTCTGGTTCTTGCCATTCCTCCGAAACCAGCTCCTTTAAGGTGTTATTCAAAGGAAATACCCTCAGACGCTTTGCCTTCAGACCGCCAAATAATTCCTCCTCAGACCTGGAAAGAAGGACCTCCTCAATCTCTAGGGTCTGTCTTATTGCCCTCAGAAGACCATTGAGTTCCTCAAACTGAAACAGATGGCGCGTATCCTCGGCTTTTTGTGAGTCCGTTGGATCATCACCTTCTATAATACTCGGTGGGGGCCTGGATGTGGCAGCAGCCACTGATGAACTTATTTTCTCCTCAATAAACCCCTTCAATTCATCTAAGAAGGACATTTTTTCCTCTCTCATGAAATTGTCAACGCATGACTTGCAAATCGTTTTTTGTATGAGTCAGACAGAGTGAGAGCACATGTTACATTTCTTAAATCAACTTTTTTACAGGTTTTTCAGACTTGCTTGTCTTATCCCCTTTATCCTCCTTGCCTCCTAGACCCCTGGTCTTTCTCCTGAAAGGCAAGTGAAGGATAATAAATGACCAGATACCTTTACAGACAGTAAAAGCCCATTCCTGCACAAATGACCCCACTTACAGAAACAGGAGGATGCAGGAGGTCTGCCTCATCAGCCATCACAGAGCCGGGGAAGCACAGCACAGGAAAAATTTCCACAGAAACAATTACACAGCGTCACACACAGATCTTAGGCCTAAGATCAGCGTGACCAGCCCGCTCCAGCTGCCTTAAATACCTTAATGGGGAGCCCATCCCCCTTCTGAAGAGGCCACACGCCCGTGCTCCCGTTCCCAGGAGTGCATTGCGGTCCTGTGATCCGCTACTTCCGGTCGCGGCCAGAAGTTGTCATCCGACCTCGAGGGACGTCGGGAAATGTAGGGTCTTTAGCCGCCACGCCACGTACAACCTAAGTATGCTGCGCGGCGGCCAGGGGAAACGTACCGGAAAGCAGCGATAGGGAGGGCCGGACCCGGGGATTAGCCAGATGGTCTACCCGTAAGCGAAATCAGGAGGTTTTTACTGTCATACTATCAAAGCAACACACAATCTATAATTTGTTTCAGCAAAAAACGATCCCTAAAAGCCAATAAGCACTCCTTCCTTTCAAAGCCCCACAGTGGGCCCCCAAAGCAGTTTGTGACCATGTGTGGGATATTACTGCATTCTAAAGCAAGCAAGTTTTTTTTTGGAAAAAAAAGATTTTCACTTATACAAGCCAGTGTTTATACTTTCTATAAAACATCTGTAGTGGGGAAAACACTGAATCAAAGTGGTGTAGTTTCCTAAATAGAACCATTTGAAGGGGGTTCACTGTTCTGGCAAGATAGAAACTTTTCAAATGCGTAATGGCACCTGAAAACAACGACTTCCAAATCTGCCCTCCAAAAGCTTAATGGCACTCCTCCTGTTCTGTGCCCTGCTGTCAGCACCTAAATTAGTAGGGTAGGGAATTTACCTACTTGTGAGTAACTGCAAAACAAAATGTGAGAGATTTGTTTTCTCCTCATGTTATCCTGCATGAATGTGTAATTTTTGGGGCTAAATAATGTTGTTAAAATATTTTAATTCCAATAGAACCTCTAAGCATCTCGCCAGAATTAAATTAAATAGAGGGTTGACAGGATTACCAAAGACTGTTTTTAAACAGTTTGCAGTTGCAGTTTTAAAAATTGGGTGATTTGTGGGAAGTATCTAATACAACTTTGAAACCCTTTAAATATGAATTGTCCTTTAAAACAATTGAATCCGAAATTTACTTAAAATTTTGAAAATTGCTGTTTGAACAGTAAGCCTAATGTCCTCATAAAATAAAAAGTGATTTAATAGTGATCTAAGGTTAAATAGCAACCAATTTGGGCAGTTAGAGTAGATGTATGAAGAGCATAACATCAATAAGAAAATATCATTTTTTTTTTTTAATACAAGTACAAACATTTCATCTAAAATGTAGCACTAATGTGAAGTACAACGTGCCATGAAAAAAAAATCTAAAAATAAACTTGGCAAGTTAAAGCATTTTAAAGTTATAACTGCAAATTGTGGTACATGGCAGATTTGAAAAATTTGTCCTAAAGGTGAAAATGAGCTTGGTCCTCAATGGGTTAAAAGGTAGTTTTCACAGGTTTTAATTGTCAGATAGAATAAGGCTATTTGCATGAGGAAACTGTGGAACTTACTCTTTACAAACTTTGTGGTTTTTGAGTTTTGTAACCTCTGGAAAAGCACAATAAAGATCTGTCTCTTGTATTGATCCACACATTCTCTGCAAAGGAAAAAAAAAATCAATTCAGTAATGAATATGGCCTCTCATGCAATACAAGTTAAAGAGAACCCGTCATGCAAAATAACCCCCCTACACTAAATATATTTTCATAAACTGCCATTAGAGAGCATTGCCTCTAGCCCTTCATTGTCCCTCTACATGCCTGTAAACCTAAGCAATGAGGTCCTAAAGCTGTATGCAAATGACCTGTGAAATGTCCAATGAAGCATTAGCATATTCAAGCTGTCCACTCTATTCATGAGTGGGAGGCACAGCCACACCCCCAGTGCTTGACTGACAGCCTGTATTATGATGTGAGGCTGTATAATGATGTGCTTCCTGGTGCTGGTGGCCACGCCCCCTGCCGCCTGTGTGTGCATGTCTGTGTGTTTAGGAGAGATACAGCAGCTCCAGGCAGCCATGTTATAGCAGAACATGTCAGATTCATGTGTAGCTGATGTCTGTGTCTCTCACCTGTATATTAGGAGGATGCAGCATGTCAGCAGATGACATACACACACTAGCCATGCTTTACTATACATTACACACAGATATGAGCAGGGGGAGGAGAGGGGAGGGGTAACAGGGGTGACATCACTGCCTCTGACCATGTGACCTGCCTCATTTACATGATAAAAAATAGATGATTTTACTATGAATAATGTATGAAATAACTAGATAAAGGCTGGGATGGATCCTTGTGATCTGCTCCAACAGGTAGTAGTGACAAGACTAGTGACACAGACCTGATGACAGGTGTCCTTTAAAGCTTCACCTGTCTCCCCCATTGTTAACTAATCGTTCTACACTATATGGATGAAAGAGTCTTTGTATTGTTAAAAGGCCATGGTGGCACCCATGCAAAGGCGTTGTTCAAGTGCAGCTCAGTGTCAGCATCAATTACAGTTAAGTGCAAGAGCTCCAGCGTTCCTTTCATTTCTACACGGCTACACTGCCAGCCTTATAGGAGTGAGTAAAATGGAATTTCTTTCTTAAGCCAATTTTTGCCTTTCTATAGATTTTGTTTAAAATACCAATATAGTTATATGTACACTGGAGATTTAAATTTATCACGTTAGCGATGCTAACACATGGTGACAAGTCCGTGACAACAGCTGGACATCGGGCCAGGGACTATCACAGCCGTCCCTGCCTGACGATCATTGTGATTGGTCAGGGAATCCAGCCTGACCAATCACTGTTAAAGAGGGAGGGGAGAGCTGGTTCCTGGGTCTGATTCTGTCATATTTCGTGACAGAAGTGACAGGATCAAAGCCGTGAACCGAAGCTCTGTCCCCTCAGTGTGTGGAGAGTGCCCCCTCACAAACAAATATCCCCCAAAACCCACACTGACCCCCTCCACACCCTGTTCCTCAACTTTATTCAGTGTGACAGCCAGAGCCGTCATTTTTTTTTTTTTGTGTGTGATCAGGGCAAGTGATTAGAGTCAGCGATTAGGGTTAGTGATCAGGGCTAGAGGTTAGGGATATATACTTTATACACAAAAGCAGTATATAAAATCGTACGTTATTACATATACTTACACCTACACAGACCTTCAGTGTTCGTATCCCTTCCTGCGCTGACATTTCAGTCAGATTTTTGTTTTTATTATAAAATTTCAAAAAATATAAAAAAACTACTAAAAAAACTACAAAAATACAAAAGAAAATATAGTTTCTAATTTTATAGATAAAGTATCAGTTTAGTACTGTAGGGATACATTATTAAATATACTTACACCTACACAGATCTTCAGCGTTTGTATCCCTTCCTGCGCTGACATTGCAGTTACTGTTTTTTGTTTTATCATAAAATTTTAAAAAATACAAAAAAATATAGTTTCTAGCATGGCTAAACGGGTGTATTCTGCAGATGAGGCCTATGCCTACATGTGTTCAGATACAGACACTGCAAGTGATGATGAACACTTTCTAATGTCCTCCTCTAGTGACGGTGATGAACCCTCACAAAGGCGCAGTAGGCAGAGTGAAGAGCAGTCAAGTGACCCCAGTTGGGAGCCCCCAAATTCCAGCTTTCAGTTCCAACCCAGGAATAAATATTAATACAGATGGGTACAAGGAACTTGACTTTTAAAAAAAATTTTTTACAGAGGCATTTGTAGACCTAATGGTTACACAGACACATCTGTATGCAGAACAGTTTCTGGCCGGTCACCCCACATCTTACTGTGCTAGAACCCAGAGTTGGCACCCCACTAATGCCACAGAATTAAAGAAATTCTGGGGGCTCTTTCTTAATATGGGACTTGTTAAAAAGCCTAGCATCCGGTCATATTGGTCCAGTGACGTTTTATACCACACACCAATGTACAGGGCTGTAATGACAAGACCACGTTTTGAGGCGCTGTTAAAATTTCTGCATTACAGTGATAATAGTCAGTGTCCTGCTGCTGGTGACCATGCCCAAGACCGATTGTACAATATTAGGCCAGTAGTGACTCATTTTAATGAGAAATTTATGGAGGTTTACACCCCACAAAAAATGTAGCCATAGACGAGTCACTTGTACTTTTTAGAGGTAGGCTCTAGGATCAAAGTTTACAAGCTCTGTGAAAGTGAAAGCGGATACACCTACAAATACCGTATCTATGAGGGAAAGGACTCCCAGATCTGTCCATCTGAGTGCCCCCCTGTCCTAACCACAAGCGGTAAAATTGTTTGGGATC
This sequence comes from Engystomops pustulosus, assembly GCF_040894005.1. NCBI lineage: Eukaryota > Metazoa > Chordata > Amphibia > Anura > Leptodactylidae > Engystomops > Engystomops pustulosus. The sequence continues at coordinate 107,167,164 of NC_092416.1, read as the reverse complement.
TTTTATTCCCCTGATGGGTAAAGGAAGGGCGTTGCTAGCTCAAAAGATCCGGACCTGTGCCCCGGATCTTTTTGCCTGTGCCCCGAATCTCCCTGTGCTGCATCAGCGATATCACCTCTTCCTGCATCCTCAGGATGCAGAAAGAGTTAAGCAGTGATGAGGAGCACAGAGCAGTAAGCTCCGTGCACCACTACAAAGTCCCTGCAGAGATAGGAGCTCAGCAGGCAGGGCATCATGCTGTTGTGGCTGGTGGTGAGGAGGGAGGAGTGATCGCTGCCTGCCCCGCCCAGACATCGGAGTCTGACAGGAGGGAACAGCAGCCTTTCACCTGCAGAAGGAGAAGATGCCGGGACCGCGAGTAGTGGGCGGAGCTAAGAAGAAGGAAGTAGGAGAAAGCCAGCAGATGAGTGACACCTAGAAAGGTGAATCAAAAGAGGTGTGAGCAAGGTTTCAGTGGATGTAATCGTGGGCCAGAGGGTGTGAGCAAGGTTTCAGTGGATGTAATCGTGGGCCAGAGGGTGTGAGCAAGGTTTCAGTGGATGTAATCGTGGGCCAGAGGGTGTGAGCAAGGTTTCAGTGGATGTAATCGTGGGCCAGAGGGTGTGAGCAAGGTTTCAGTGGATGTAATCGTGGGCCAGAGGGTGCGAGCAAGGTTCCAGAGGGTGCGAGCAAGGTTCCAGAGGGTGCGAGCAAGGTTCCAGAGGGTGCGAGCAAGGTTCCAGAGGGTGCGAGCAAGGTTCCAGAGGGTGCGAGCAAGGTTCCAGAGGGTGCGAGCAAGGTTCCAGAGGATGTGAGCCGGGCTCAGGGGATGTGAGCCGGGCTCAGGGGATGCAGGATATGTCATAAACACTGTAAGGGTGCAAATATACCCCATGGCCAGGACACAGCGAAGATGCGATGTGATGCAGTGGGCTGGATCAATTAATGGATTGTGTCAATAATTCATAACAAAAATATTTAGTAACACTTTCATGTTAACAAGACATGAAACGGTTACTAAATAATAATGGTGTTATAGGTTATCGGCACAATCCATTAATTCATGTGGCTGGCTGCATCACATCACATCTCTGCTGTGTCCTGGCCATGAGATATAGTTGCACCTTAAAAGGGTTTGCCCATGAAAGAATTCACAAATCTCAATCCCATAGTGATGTTTACACAAAAAAGATCATTTTAACCCCTTACTTTACAATGTTACTCAGTGTTATTGCTGCTATCACTCAGTGATGGTCAGTGTAAGACAACAGTGTGAGCGGGGACTCTCTAAGCAGACACTTCATGATCCCTCTGTGTTATGAGATGCTGTGTGCTGACAATGTGCTTAGATTATCAGGGTACAGGGCTTACCTACACTTTTATTTAACTTCTTAACATTCACTAGTATCTGACACATGGGAAAAGAGAGACGAGACCGATCAGAGATGATGAGATCCATGATGATGGATATAACACACAATGACACTTTCCAGCTCTTGCTACATCTCTGCTCTCACACTATCAGAGATGATATTCCTGCCTCCCCCTCACCGTATAATGAACTTATCTTCCTGTAGCTTGTATTTCTCCTCTCGCTGCTGCTGTTGTATACCAGCAGGAAGTTAGTGTGTATCAGTGTGAGCTCCCCCTAGAATGCAGGGGGTACGGGCCGCTGCACAGAACAGTTTACCTCCACAGCATCAGACATGATGGCTGCCGACCCGAAAGTCAGAAGACAGAGGGTCAGAAACCAGGGGCAACTGAAATTGTGTACACCAGGACTGATAGGTTGGACTTTTATTGGTGAAATGCTGTATTTTTGTTATTAACAGAGAATGTGATATTTTGTATATTTAAGTCTTTGTGGGAATACCCCTTTAAAAGCTATTTGCACAGGTTGCAGATTTTACATGCAGATTTTTGTGTAGAAAATATGCAGCGTAATACAGTATTAGTAAAGTTAATGGGATTTGGAAAAAGTCATGTAGATGATGCTTAAGAATTCCGCAAAGAAATTGTTCCTCAGTGTGGAAAATAAATAATGATCATGTTACTTTTCTTGCGCATACTCTCAGATTTTTGCAAGCGTTTTTCTACGGAAGAGTAAAAATCTGCAACAAATCTGCGTCCACACCATGCTGCGGTATGTGATGCAGATTCTTGCTTGAAATTACATTAGATCCGGTGAAACGAAACATAAAAAATTAATGTGGAAAATCTGCATGAAATCTGCAACATGTACAGTGGGGTCTCTTTTAAAAAGACAGGTGTATGGCCTTCCTCTGGTCCTGTAGAAATATCACATATACATGAGAATACTCCAGTGTTGGGGGCAGAAAGATGGGCAATATTGGTGTTGTTGACATTATTGTCATTTCACAAAAGGGCATTTTACAGTAAAAGGTAGAATAGGGAGCATTTTACAGTATTATTTGTGTAGTTCTCGTGTAACCCTATTGCAGTGTTTGGGGTAGCTGTATTAGGGGTAGAATCAGGATGACAATGTTTAGGGACCACAGCAGAGAACTACAAGAACACGCCACCTGCTGTCACTAATGAAACAAGTAGGTATTTTATATTATTGGTATTACTGTTGTGAACAAGTGCATGTGGGGCGTAGAGCAGGTAGGTGGACACTACTGAGAATTTGGTAGATATACATTGGGGTCGTGCCCCGGATCTTTTGTGTAGCTAGCAACACCCCTGGGTAAAGGCCATCACCTTTACAAAGATAATTTCTATACAAGTGTCCTTCTCTTTTAGTGCCTCCTTGAAAAAGGAACAGTGGCCTGCGGAACAATAAGGAGGAATCAAAGAGGCCTCCCAAAAAATCTGGAGGACCTTAAATTGAGACGGGGTGAAAGCAAGTCCTTGTGTCAGAGTAACATCATGCTGACAAAATATAAGGACAAGAGAGATGTGTTTGTTCTCACATCTATCCATGCAGATTACAGCACACCTGTCTCTGTTAGAGGAACCAACGCCACAGTCCTCAAGCCAGTCAGCATACAGGAGCACAGCCAACACATGGGAGGGGTTGATCTAGCTGATAAATGCTACAGCCATATAATGCGATTCGCAAGTCTCGCAGTTGGTACAAAAAGGTTGCAGTGCATTTAGTGCAAACTGCATTGTATATTTCCTTTATCATTTACCGCAAGACCTGCCAACAAGTGACATACCAAGAACAAGTAATAAAGCAATTACTGTTCCCAGAGGGTGAAGAGGGTGCAAGCACATCCCATTCTAATCACGCCAGCAGAATTGTGCCAGGACAACATTTCCCATCTGAGATCACCCCATGCAAAAAATGCTGTGTGTGTAACAAGGAGGGAACACGCAAAGATACCGGTTATCAATGCGACACTTGCCCAGATAAGCCAGGGAAAAAGACTGTTTCAGCGCTTACCATACTTCCCGGGAATTTTAATTTTATTTTGTCATTTTTGTTATTTTTACATGATCCTGAACAAACATGCCCAATGTTGGCCATTTACAAATTGATATTATACCTAAAATTTAAAACCACATTTCATTTCATTATACCCCTAGATGAATACAGAAGGAACAAGTGTTCTTCACAATATATGCAAATAGATTTTGCCTGGATTTAATTTTACTAGCACCAAAAACTTTCATTATACCCCTAGATGAATAATTTCTGCTTTCTGGGTGTCGTTTTCAATAGTTCACTTATGTTGGTGTTACATTATTCTGTTAACTCAAATCTTCTATAAGTGTGGAATGGGGCCTATAAGTCACTATTGCTTTATCCTGGAAACCTTTAAGGGTTTCGTTTCCAAAATGGGGTCACTTGTTGGGGTTTTTAACTGTTTCCATTCCCCAAAGTCTTTGTAAATGAAAGGTGACATAAAACTTTCAGGAAAATTGACTCATAACCAAATGGTGCTCGTTGGCGCTCTGTTCTGTGCCCTGCTATATGTCCTAAAAGCAGTTTACACCCACATATGGGGTATTTCTGTGATCAGGAGGAATTGTGCAATAAATTGGAGGTGTGTGTTTTTACTTACAACCCATTGTAAATTTGTACATTTTAGGCCTAAATTAATATATTAGTGAAATTTTTTTTTACTTCATTTCTCTTTAATTCCTGTGAAACACCGAAGGGGTTAAAAACTTTCTGAAAGTGGTTTTGAAAAGCTGGATGGGGGCATTTCTGAAAATGAAGTCATTTGTGATAGGTTTTTTTTTATTGCAAAGTCTTTTAAAAAGCTCTTTCTTAATTGCAATAGTCCATAAACACGGTTTCCAAATTTTCCTATAAATTGCGGTTACTATTGTAAGTCTGCTAACATCCTAGAAAAATGTAAGAATGTTTACAAAGTTATTACAATATAATGCAGAGCTATGGTAAATGCTATTTATTAAGTAATTTGGATGGTAAGATTGTCTGTCTGAAAAAAAAAACATGTTAAATTAGGAAAATTGCTGATTTTTTTGATTTTTTGCTACATTTCCCCTTTTTTAATAACAAACATGAATCATATCAACTAACATTTACCACTGACAAAGCACAGTGTGCCATGAAAAAAAAAACAAATTTCAAAATAATATAGATAAGTTAAGGTGTTCTGAAGTTATTATCAAACAAAATGATACATGTCAGGTCTGAAAAATAGGCTTGTGTCCTGAAGGCCAATTTAGGCTGTGTCCTTAAGGTGTTAAAGAATGTCTCAGGGACGATACGTCACCACAGCCTGTTTATCAGGCAAAATGGGTGGAGCACAGTCCCCACCACTCATGAGATGTCTTTGGTAAGGTGATTTTTTTTTTGTGTAACTTTATATAGATCTCTGTCTATGTAATCTAAACTCTGTAACTATGACTATGAACACTGCTTCTTAATTGCATTATGTGTATTACGGGTATGGACTAGGTCATTTTACTCATGTATGATACTTTCAGTGCTGCACGTGGTTCTAGCCAACATCTGGTCTAAGAATTTTTTGTTCTTATCCCTTTGTAAGGGTTTTAAGTGTTTGTAATGACACGTGTAATTAAAGATTATTTTTCTTATATCACATCTACTTTTTGTATATTGGATTTAGCCCTTTAGATGTGGGAACAATATATTCAACTGTACCACACCCAGTTTCTTTAATAGTGCATTGGAAATGTATGCTATTGTGCATGAGTCTCTATATGTACATATATGTGGTCAGGTACTGGATGTGAAACCCAGTAAAAATTTTAACTCCTCCCGCTCAATACATTTCAGAGACTGCATGAACTTATGTGTATATGTATGTGAATACTCTCTGTGATAAGAGCTCTTGCACCTGCCAGTCCATCACAAGACCATGGACAGATTTCTATCCAGTGGAAGTAAACATAGAAGCTTTTTATAGAAGGTCAGCAAAGATCTTAAAGGGTCCACCTTTGGCAAATAATTGATTTGGTTTGTGTAAGAGAAAGTTCTACAATTTTTGTACTTTCTGTATCAATTCCCTAGTGCTTTTTTTTAAGTTTATAAAGCTCTCTGATGTACAAGAGTCAAGGAAGCCTCTATTTACCCCTGAGCCCTCCGCGCTGTAGCTGTACTGCGCTGGTTCCCCCGAAAAGCGCTCAGCACAGTACAGCTTCTGTACGAGCGCATCGGAGCTTGTAAGTGTAACCACGTCTTGCGACGTGGTGATATCGAGATGGGACTTGGGTGACGGAGGCAGGAGAAGTTCCTCCCGACGTCACCCGACCAATCAAATTGGTCCCACCCGACGATCGCTGTGTTTTGGGGCTAAAAATCGTCGTTTTAGCTCCTTCCTCTTCCTCCAGCAGCACCATTTTGGTTTGGTATCGCTGGAGAGAGGAACAGAGTGTTACTGTGTGCACCAAAATACACATTTACTCTTTTCTGATCCATATAAATTCCTATCCCTATCGGTTTCTTCCTGCATCCTGTGTGTTCCCTGTGTGATCACACTTGTCTTCAGTTTTTCCCTGCCTGTCCCTTCTGATCGAACTGCGTTAGCGGCGTTCTGCACTGGACGCACTTTTGAGTGCACATCTAATTTTTCTGGTGTATGGTCTTTATTTTTTTTTCTTTTGCACATTCTGATTTTTTTTGTGTGCAATGTCTCAGAAGACGTACACCATGTTGGAGGCATACAACATGCTTGCCTCTGACACTGGGTCAGCTAGTGGGGATGTCTCCTTTTACCTATCATCTTCCAGTGACCTGGAAAGACCCCCAAGAAGGCGCATTGACGCGCCTGGGGCTCCTGCAAGAGAGGCGCCCGGGGCTCCTGCATCCAATAGTGTTGAATTTCGGGGGTTAAACCACCCAATAGTATTGCCTGCTTGTGTACTTGCATGCCCCTTGCAGAGTGTGTTATTACTTTCCAGATAAGAGTTTCAGTGCCAAAGAGAATAAAGCAGTCTTGAGCTAATCTTCAGAAAGGACAGTGTGTCTTTCCTGGTTTACTCCATTCCAAGCTGGAACAAAGAGCCTATAATTTGAAAGTCACCTTTACAATAATTAGGGGTTTGAGCCTCAGATAAAAATCTATACGAGTGTTAAGTACAAGGACAACAGAGAGGTCCTTGTATTAACCACAATACATGGGCACACCACCATCCCGGTCTCACTACAAGGTACCCGTACAGAAACCCCCAAGCCGCACTGTATTTTAGATTATAACAAGTACATGGGAGGGGTGCACTTGTCGGACCAGGTGCTTCAGCCATACAACGCCATGCGGAAGTCGAGAGTGTGGTACACTTCATGCAGATGGCACTGTATAATGCTTACGTGCTGCATCGATATGCAAGCCAGAGGGGAACTTTCAAGAGGTAGTAATAAAGTACATTCTTTTTGGAGACTAGGAAGGGGGGAGTGCCAGCATTTCTGGAAGCGAGGCCACATCACGTATTGTAAAAAGAGCAGCACTTTCCAGTAGTTCCCCAAACTGCCAAGAGGGGGAGGTCACAGAAGAGGTGCAGGGTGTGCTCCAAAAACGGTATTCGGAAGGACACCATTCATCACTGAGACATGCCCAGAAAACCAGGGTTATGTATGGAAGATTGCTTCCGAATTTATCATACATCCCTGAATTTTTAGAGTGCCCTGTTGTTACCCTGATTTATGCACAGCTTATACATCATGCCGCACCTTCCCTTCTAAGCCCTGCCATGTGCCCAACCTGTATATAACTGCCCCATATGGGGTATTGCTTTACCCGGGAAAAAAAGCATGATTTTTAGGGTGTTTGTCTCCAAGTGGCAGCAGCGGGGCACAATAAGACATAATGGATATTTTGTTTACTATGCACTATCCATTATACACTTTTTTAGGGTCCTCCTGTGGGGTTAAAGTGCTAACTATACCTCTATATTAATTCATGGAGCGGTGCAGTTTGCAAAATAGGGCCACTACTAGGGGGTTTCTTTTGTACTGATACCTTGGGCGCACCCCCCAACACCAATCTAGTGAAAACGGAGCTCCAAAGGCAAAATGTCACTCCTTCCCTTCTCAGCCCTGCCGTGCACCCAGCCTGTCAATTATTGCTACTTGTGTGGTATTGCTGCACTCGGGACAACCCGCAGAATGATTTTTGGGGTGTTTGTCTGAAGTGGCATGGGTTAGGCACTAAGATTTTTGAGATAAAAACACAAAATTTTTACTCTGCACCATTTACTTTACATTCGATTTTGGCTAGTATGTTGGGGGGGGGGGGGGGGGGGAGGGGTTTAAAATGCTAAACACAACCACAGATAAATTCTTTGGGGGGGCTAGTTTCCGAAATGGTGACATTTTTGGGGGTTTTCTACTTTTACCTCAGGGGCTCTTGAATTACACTGTGGCACCACAAAACATTTGCAGCCAAATTGGCCTGCCAAAATCCCAGTAGCACTAATTCTGTTCTGGACATCGCTGTGCGGGGAAACAGTTGCTGACATCCACATGTCTGGTATTGCCGTAATCGGAAGAAGCAGGGAAAAAATTTTGGGATTTATATTTGCCTCAAATTAGTTCTGAATGTATCCATTTTAGGGCTAAATAAGAAAGATCAAAAGTAATCAAATTGAAATTTCAAAATTTCCAATCCATTTACGTTTGCTTCTGGAAAAATAATAAAGGGTTAACAGACTTCTTCAATGCTGATTTGAATAGGTTGAGAATAGGTTCATAAAATACTGTTACTTGTGGGGGTATATAGTAGAGAAGCCTTTATAGGGCACTTCCAAACTAAATTGATCACCAAAAATTTTGCATTTTTCAAATTTCAAGAAAATCTGAGAAGTTGCTATTATAACTTTAAACCTTCTGACATCCACAAAAAAATGGAAACGTAAAACAAATAATGGATATAAAAAGAAGACCAAATGGCAAAAGGTTTCTACCAGAAAAAAAAAATGGGGTGTCACTTTTTGTTTAAAAAGTATAACATTTGAAACTTTGAAAACAGTAAATTTTTTCAAATTTCTCCTAAATATTTGAATGACAGATATCTTAAAGCGTTGAAAAGTTATTACCAAAGGAAGACACACTGGTCAAATTTAAAAAAAAAAAAAAAAAGTGTCTTTTTCTTAACATACAAACAGGCTGTGTCCTTAAAGGGGTATTCCCCCTTCAATTGGATATGAAAAAATATGTTCCTCTGTGAGGATAATTTCTCATTAATGTAGCCATGTTGTCCCTTAGAAACGAGATAGCTTTCTTGGATACGACCACCTCACAATTTGGCACTGGTGGCCAGACATGCGTTATTGAGTCCTGCCTGATCTCCTGGATTCAGGGATCATTACCACAGGATGGCTGCGGAACATTTAATAACTCTTAGACATTTCATATACAAAAAAACCGTTTCTTTGTAAAATCCCTCCAGCAGAGGTGGCCGTATCCAGGGACACAGTCTTGTTTCAAACGGACCATTTGACTACATTTATGAGAAATTATTTTCAAAATTTTTTTTTAATAACATCTAATTGAAGAAATGTTTTCATATGGCAGATTAATCAAACTGAATGTGAATGCTCAGATAAGAATACCCCTTTAAGGGGTTAAACCAGCACCAAGGAGAACACAGATAACTACAGTACATCCACATCGTTGTTGAGAATACCCATTTTTTAACAATTGTTTACCCAATTTTAGACTGATAGATTTAATACAAGATTCAACTAGTTTTCATTTTACAATGTAATTGTTTTTGGGGAGGGGGAGGGGGGTTCCAATGTAAGATTTTAACCCCTTAAGGACGCAGCCTGTTTGCAGGTTAAGGCTCGCAACTTTTTTTTGAAATTTGACCAGTGTCTCTTCCTGTGGTAATAACTTTTGAACACTGTTACTTATCAAAACGATTCTGAGATTGTTTTTTCCCCACATGTTGTACTTCATTTTAGTGGTAAATTTTGGCTGATAAGTTTTGCGTTTATTTACAAAGAAAAAAATGATGAATTTTTAGAAAAATTTGCCATTTTCGAAATTCAAAATCACCGCGTTTTCAGGCAGATAGATTTACCACCTAAATAACTTGCAGAATAACATTTCCCATTTGTCTACTTTTCATTTTCATAATTTTTGAAATGTTTGGATAATTTATTTTGACGTCACGCGGCCTACAAATCGAATAGCGATTTTCCGTATTTTCGGAATTGACTATTTTGGGGATAAATACTGTTTGAAATCAAATTTTACATATTTAGCAACAAAACCCCCTATATAACCAACCCATTTTCAAATCTGCACCCCTCAAACTATCAGAAACAGCATTTACAAAGATTGTTAACCCCTTGAGATCTTCATAGTAATTGAATCAAAATGGCGGTGAAATTTAGAATGGTCAAATTTTGTCGGTTATACGTTCATTTAGCCCTAAAATTTACACATTTCCAAAAGATAGAGAAAAATCACCATAAAATTTGTTCTACAATTTCCCCTGAGTGCAGCGACCCCCCACATGTGGACATTACTTGTGTTATGGGGGCACAGCGAGGCGCAGAAGGGAAGGAGCACCCTGCAGCTGCCAGGATTTTAGTTTTCTGGTTGCCCCCTTTTGAAGGCTATAAAATGTTCGCTTTTCCGTTATTTGGGCCATGTGACGGCATTTTTTTTGCGGGACGAGATGCTTTTTCCAGTGTTACCATTTTGGGGTTGGTATCACCTATTGGTATCACCTATTGTTGAAAAAAAACTTTTTTTTAGGTCATGAGTAGAAAAGCATCAATTCTGTACTGGATTTTTTTACTTTTTTTTTTTCGTGTTCACCGTATAGCCTAATAATCCTGTTATCTTTATTCTATGGGTCGATACGATTACAGGGGATACCAGACATGAATATTTTTTCTTATGTTTTACTAAATTTGCCAAATAAAACCCTAATGTGGGGAAAAATCTATCATTTTTGCATCGCCGTCTTCCAAGTGCCATAACATTGTTACGTTTTTGGCTACAGAGCTGGTTGATGGCTTGTTTTTTGCGGGACATGTTCTTTGCAACAATATCATTCTGGAGTACATATGTTTTGTTGATCACTTTTTATTGCATTTTTAGTGGGATATAATAGGTAAAAATCATAATTTTTGGCGGGTTTTTGATTTTTTTTTTACGGCGTTCATCATATGGGTTCAATAGTTATTTAGTTTTATTCTACGGATTGTTACGGACGCGGTGATACTATATATGTGGGGTTTGTGTTATGATTTAGACTTTTTTGAGCGTTATATGTCTTTTTATAAATCACTAAAAATGCCCATAAGCCCCAAAACATATAAAGTAATTTTTTATTGAAAAACATTATTTTGTACATTTTTTACATGATCCACCATGGGATATGAACAAGCAATCATCTGATTGCTTGTTCTTGATAATACTCTGCAATACTAATGTATTGCAGGGTATTATCAGTGCCAGCCTATGCAGATGCATAGGCTGACACTTTGCCTTTAAGATGACGTCACAGACGCCATCTTAAAGGTAAACCCTCCAGGCTTCTCTGGGGTCACGATCGGACCCCAGAGGAGCCAAAACAGCGATCGCCGCCCCCCCCGAAAACGGTGCGGGGGGAGGGGGGGCGATCGTGGGGTAAAGACCCCCAGAAGGCATGTTAAATGCCGCGGTCGCGTTGACCGCGGCATTTAACGGGTTAAACACCCGCGATTGGAGCCCACTCCGACCGCGGGTGTTAGCCGGGGATGTCAGCGGTAAATTACCGCTGAAATCCCGCGGCTAACGATGCCGGTTCGGCTGCTATGCTGAGCGCTAATCGTCGGAAGCTGCGCAGTACAGCTACGGCGCGGAGCGCTAAGGGGTTAAAGTTTTATTTATTTTTCTTTTAAGTAAGCTGTCAGGTTCCAGTCTACCATCTAGAGGTTAATATGATAAATCTGACTCAGGAGATCTGGCATTTCCAGCAAAATCCATGAATAAGATAGTGATAGCCATCTTCTGCACCCAGAGAATGTGGTTTTCAGATCTATTTGAATATAAGACAGGGTCATGCAAGAATAATTCCATAGCAACCAGTAAAAGTAGAATTAGAGCAGGGAACACATATCCTAGTATAAAGTCCCAAAGTCCCAACTACATGATGGAACAAAGTTCCAAGGGCTTGTTCAGAGTCATCAAGCAGAATTTTCCACCTGCCTGTTCTTGGTGGCACAGAGATCGTTTTGGGTCTCCCAAAGTCTGGTCATCTTAAAGGAAACCTACCACTTGTAGTGGCAGGTTTCCGATGGAAATACCGGGCACCAGTTCAGGGTGAGCTGGTGCCGGAGCTTATTTTAGTTAGTGTTTTAAACCGCGGTATCGCGGTTTAAAACACTTTTTAAACATTATAGCCGGCGCAGGCAGGTAAGCGCTCGGCGCTTACCGTGCACGCGGCTCTCATTCACTTCCTATGTAGCCGCGTGCACGGTAAGCGCCGAGCGCGTACCTGCCTGCGCCGGCTGTAACGTTTAAAAAGTGTTTTAAACCGCGATACCGCGGTTTAAAACACTAACTAAAATAAGCTCCGGCACCAGCTCACCCTGAGCTGGTGCCCGGTATCGCCATCGGAAACCTGCCACTACAAGTGGTAGGTTTCCTTTAAGGTTGTATGAATTCAAGATGATATTGGTTAACTGACAACAGCTTAAGAAATCTGTGTTTGTGTGCGTCATGGAAGGACTTATATTAAGTGTATAGAATGGAAATATACGGTATGACAATTGGCATCTTTGAAAGTGTGCAGGCTGCTTTTTATGACATCCTGGAGTTTTTACAGCCTGATAAACTGACCTGAAGACTGGTCTGTGCAGACCCCAAAGGACATTTGGTAACCTTCGACCCCTACTCCTGCATCAGGACTTGAAAATAAAGAACTGTTTAAATATTCCTGGAATCTCCACCTCATTAACACTTTGTCCAGTCCTGAATGACCCTGTGGTAGTCATCAATGAGAGGTTCTGAAACATTGTTTTATATCTTCTGTTTTGGTTCATGAGATACAGGAAATGGTGTGCACTTTATGGGGGCTGCCTGACAAGCTGGGTGTTCCATATTTCTCCCACCTCCAGGAAATCAGGAATTTCTTTAATTTGTACGTTTATTATTTTTCTCCATTTTTATTATAACTGTTTTGCAGTGTTGTGTGTCATTTTATTTTGTAATTCTTTTGTTTTTATCATCTTTTTGGGCACACTGTACACCTTTTGTAATGAAAGAGTTTACTTTACTTCTGTACTCCCTGTATGCTCTACGAACTCATAGCCTTATAACTGCTGGAGTGCTGAGTGTGTATGTCTAGTGGTGTAATAAGGCAACTGCTTAAGAAGCAAGAGTGGACGTAGAGTGGGATACTTATTGGTGCCAGTATAAATGAAATAAGTGGTGTTAGCGGATAATATCTGGAGAGATGGAGCTGTATGAGGTTTGATTTATGCTCAATTTGTGTGAGTGAAATGTGAGCGCAAGTTTGAGGTGTCTAAATTAACCTGTACAGTTGTATCCCAAGTCACGTGACGAGGCAGTGGTGTACTTGCTGTGACAATATTTTTTCTTATGTGCCTTGCTATGTTAAAAAGAATCTCAAAGGTTAGTTATTGGTGAGGGACTGTGTGCGCCTTCTTGCCCGTTTAGGAAGGCCACTGCCATCATGTCGACTGACATTACCAGAGAAGGAATGTAACGACCATTTCCCCACCAACCAGCGGTTGCAATAATATTTCTCCAGAAGGGTAAAAAATACTCTTCTCACCATTTTTAAGGAATACTTTTAGCCAAAGAGTAGAAGATTTTCAGTAATGTAAAAATATAACTACTAGTCCATAATACATAGTGTAAATAGACGTCTAAACATGCAAGAAAATTGTTAGAGCCCCTGTTTTCTGTGCTTAAGTAGCCAATTGAGACCATTCTAGTAATAAGACTATGCTGGGGCTGACATCTGACTCAGACCCACCCAGAGCGGACTGTCCCAGACTCCACTCCTAAAGCAGGCTAGGGTTGAAGCTGGAACCAGACCCCTCCCACAGAGGGGCACATTTAGCAAGGAACACATGTTCTCGGCTTATACACAAGTATATATAATATAAGAAAAGCTGAGTTTTTCGGAACAAAATGTGCTGAAAAACCTCACCTCTGCTTATACACAAGTCAATAAAAAAATAAACTTATATACTCACCCTCCGGCGGCTCCGATGCTCAGCTCCTCTAGTCTTCCATGCGGCTCCTTTTCTTAGTTCTTCTCTAACAGCCGGCAGGGCAAGGCCATGTAATATCCGGGCCGGATATAACTATGATGCGGCCGCTGATGACATCATAGTAGGGGCCGGCGAGGAGATAACATGGCCGTGCCCTGCCGGCTGTTAATGAAGATCGAAGAAAGAAGAGGAGCCACGCTGAGCATCGGGGCCGCCGGAGGGTTTGTGTATGCAAGATTATTTTTTTTAAGTGGGGGGCAGGTTGGGCTGTATGCTACATTGGTCAGGTCGGGCTGTATGCTACATTGGTCAGGCCGGCTATAATACTGGGGTGGCTGTGATCAATGAATTTCCAACCCCCTAACTTATACTCGAGTCAATAGGTTTTCCCAAATTTTGGTGGTAAAATTAAGGGGGCCTCGGCCTTTACGCAGGTCGGCTTATGCGCGAGTATATACAGTATTTCTGGGAAGTTTGTGCCCGTTATGTGACGCCCAGATTGTGCCACTGTGAAATGTCAGGTCTCTGATTAATAAGTCATGTTTCCTGATGTGGGAATGTGGTCCTAAATGCTTCAGATCACTTGTTCAACCTCAGATTTAGTTTATACAGTGGAATAGAGATGTATTGCACTGTGTAATGTAATACACCGAGCATGGGCAGCATACTCCGAGGGTTACAGCCGGGTCCTGCAAGTAGACAGGCACCCGGCTCCCCCAGGGCTGCCAGCAGAGGATCCACGGCAAAAGCCTTTTACATATTGCGCTTATGTTTGTGGGTGTTATAGACTGGTGTCAGCTGCGATATGCAACTGACACCAGTTCTGTACGGTGATGGCTCCAAACTTGAGCCCACACCTATCGTGCACCAGAAAAGTACCGCAAGCGTTGTTAAGACAGTTCTCGCCATGCTGTACTATTATGGAGCGCAGTTGCAGACACCTCTGATGACTGTTACAGATTATTGTACAGTACATTTAATTACCAACATCCAGAGGTCTGTTTGTAACTAGGGGTAGTCTGTAAGTTGGGTGTTCTTAAGTAGGGGGACCGCCTGTATTTGGTCAATAACAAAAGTTCATCTCAATACATTGACCTCTGTCATTGCCAACAAAAGGATAAATAAACTTTTGTGATAAACCTTCGCAAGGTTAGCACACACTGTTGGTCCATGCAGATGATCTCCTGAGAATTTTTGGGGCTAACAAACCAGCAACAGTGTGTGCCAACCTTGTCAAGACTTATAGAAAATGTTTGACCACGGTTGTTTCTATCAAAGGATAATATATATATAAATATATAAATATATATAAATAATATAAATATTATAAATATATAAATATTATAAATATATAAATATTATAAATATATAAATATTATAAATATATAAATATTATAAATATATAAATATTATAAATATATATAAATATATATAAATATAAATAAATATAAATATAAATATAAATATAAATATATATATATATATATAAATATAAATATATATAAATATATATAAATATATATAAATATAAATATATATAAATATAAATATATATAAATATAAATATATATATATATATAAATATATATATATATAAATATATATATATATAGGCATTTTGATTAACTTTTGTTATTGACCAAATATTTATTTTTCAAAATTTTCAAATAAACAGTGATTTGTCTTTCTACGGTGACCAGCCTCCTTGGGGAAAGCACCCTTTACTGTAACTGATGATCCTGCATCCAAAGACATCACTAACCAGATCTCCTGAAGTTTGAAGTCAAGGTGGGGAACCACCTCCTCTGTGATTGACATCATGCATCAATGTTAAAGAGAACCCGTCATGCAAAATAACCCCCCTAAACTAAATATATTTTCATAAACTGCCATTAGAGAGCATTGCCTCTAGCCCTTCATTGTCCCTCTACATGCCTGTAAACCTAAGCAATGAGGTCCTAAAGCTGTATGCAAATGACCTGTGAAATGTCCAATGAAGCATTAGCATATTCAAGCTGTCCACTCTATTCATGAGTGGGAGGCACAGCCACACCCCCAGTGCATGACTGACAGCCTGTATAATAGTGTGAGGCTGTATAATGATGTGCTTCCTGGTGCTGGTGGCCACGCCCCCTGCAGCCTGTGTGTGCATGTGTGTGTGTTTAGGAGAGATACAGCAGCTCCAGGCAGCCATGTTACAGCAGAACATGTCAGATTCATGTGTAGCTGCTGTCTGTGTCTCTCACCTGTATATTAGGAGGATGCAGCATGTCAGCAGGTACAGCACTCACACTAGCCATGCTTTACTATACATTGCACACAGACATGAGCAGGGGGAGGAGAGGGGAGGGGTAACAGGGGTGACATCACTGCCTCTGACCATGTGACCAGCCTCATTTACATGATAAAAAATAGATGATTTTACAATGAATAATGTATGAAATAACTAGATAAAGGCTGGGATGGGATCCTTGTGAGCTGCTCCAACAGGTAGTAGTGACAGGACTAGTGACACAGACGTGATGACAGGTGTCCTTTAAACTCTCCTTGACCTTATGCTACCAATTTACATCTCTCTTTAAAGGACACCTGTCATCAGGTCTGTGTCACTAGTCTTGTCACTACTACCTGTTGGAGCAGCTCACAAAGATCCCATCCCAGCCTTTATCTAGTTATTTCATACATTATTCATTGTAAAATCATCTATTCTTTATCATGTAAATGAGGCAGGTCACATGGTCAGAGGCAGTGATGTCACTCCTGTTACCCCCTCCCCTCTCCCTGCTCATGTCTGTGTGTAATGTATAGTAAAGCATGGCTAGCGTGTGTGCTGCATCTGCTGACATGCTGCATCCTCCTAATATACAGGTCAGAGACACAGACATCAGCTACACATGAATCTGACATGTTCTGCTGTAACATGGCTGCCTGGAGCTGCTGTATCTCTCCTAAACACACACGCACACAGGCTGCAGTGGGTGTGGCCACCAGAACCAGGAAGCACATTATACAGTCTCACATCATTATACAGGCTGTCAGTCATGCACTGGGGGCGTGGCTGTGCCTCCCACTCATTAATAAGGTGGACAGCTTGAATATGCTAATGCTTCATTGGACATTTCACAGGTCATTTGCATACAGCTTTAGGACCTCATTGCTTAGGTTTAGAGGCATGTAGAGGGACAATGGAGGGATAGAGGCAATGCTCTCTAATGGCAGTTTATGAAAATATATTTGCATGACGGGTTCTCTTTAACCCGTTGGGTTTCGGTGCATGGAGAGGACTCACGGGCCGATCGCGGATGTTATGCCGGCGGCTTCAAAAAGACGGCGCCACTTGGGGACGATTGTTTTTTTACAGTAGGTTTTAATTTTTGCTAAAGAAAAAAAATAACTATACAAATTGTTAACCCCGTGATCACACCGACCCAAAGAATAAATTAGACACGTCATTTGGGGTGCAGAGTGAAAGCCGTAAAATCCAAGCCCAAAAGAAAACTTTATAGGTCTGTAGTTTAATATTAGCAGACAGTTCCCTAAGTACAAGGAGGGAAGACAGTGATTTGAAGAGACATTTTGTCAGTCAAAATAATCTAAGCTAATTTTCATATCAGATAAATGGCTGTAATTAAGGTACAGTGTCTCACTGGCAGCGGATTTTAGTTGATATATGGAGGACTTGTATCCCTTCACCAGCAGGCATTGTTAAGTCTGGGTGGTGAAGTTTCGGTGACAGGTCTTTAAATCGGCAACTCCCCCCCCCCCCCCCCCCCAAAAAAAAAAAAAAAAAGGAAAAAAAACATGCCAAAAATTAAGATTTTTGCTAATCCGAACAAAAATGCTAACGTGAACCCTAATACAGCTCAATTAAAAAGAATTTAAATTTTTGGAAGGTACTTAATGGTAGGTTTTTGGCATTAACCCTGCAGATGCAATTAATTTCCTTAGCATATGTATTTATGTCTCTTTTTCCATAATCCAATAAGTCTCAATATATGTCACACAGCTGTCCAGTGGTAACGAATGCTGAATCGTTGTAGCCGTTGTCAAATCAATATTGTATATTTGGAAACTTCTGCCCTAGAGCAGCAGGGGTAATATGTATACATTTTATAATATATAACAGAATACAAAATATAATATATTTATATTCGTATACAGGCAGTCCCCGGGTTACATACAAGATAGGGACTGTAGGTTTGTTCTTAAGTTGAATTTGTATGTAAGTCGGAACTGTATACTTTATCATTGAAACCCCCTGCCAAATTTTTTTTGGTCTCTGTGACAGTTGGATTTTAAAAATGTTGGATTGTCATTAGAACCAGGATTAACAATAAAGCTTCATTGCAGACACCTCTGATAACTGTTGTAGGTGTTTATTGTAGCCCAAGACTAAAGTACAGTAAATTGCCAACATCCAGAGGTCCGTTAACTAGGGGTCGTATGTAAGTCAGGTGTTCTTAAGTAGGGGACCGCCTGTATATAGCTTGATATTAGATAGACTTCAGCACAAAAATGTGCTGAAAAACCCCAACTCGGCTTGCACTGGAGTCAAGAAAATAAAAAAAAAAAAAAAGAAGTGTACTCACCTTCCGATGTCCCCCGCCAGCAGGTACATCGCGGCCTCGGCATCGGCTCAAAGTCCCGAGCTGTTGCAGGCATCATGACATCAGATGCACGCCAACATTCTAATTTGTGCCCCAGCATCGGCACACACCATGTCAGCAAGCGGCTGACGTCATGCTGCCTGTGACGGACCGTGCGGGACAGAGACATTATATTGGGGGAAGGGGCTGGCAGGCTATATACTACAGAGGGCTGGCAGGTTATATATTGGGGTGGGCTATGTCCAATGCATTTCCCACCGTCTGCCTCCACTCGAGTCAATAGGTTTTTCCAGTTTTTTTGTGTTTAAATTAGGGGTCTCGACTTAAACTCGGGTATATACGGCACATAAACATTTAACATTACTTACAAAGGCAAGTGCTCAATGATGCTGTTCAGCAAGTAAAATCCCTGGTGGTCGTTGGCTTTGGAGGCAACAAGTTTCTGGAAGACGCCAAGGAGTCCAGGCTGACAAAGAAATAAGAAATGAGCAAAAAATGCATAGAATGGTGCTTACACGTCAAACAGAACCTTGCAACACATTTAAACCACAAACATTACTAGGACAAACATGACAATGCTGCAGTACACATTGATTATAGGCTCTCACGGTTACTTGTAGTACCACTTTAGGAAAGTAACTGATGTTTTTGCAATAAAATTTTTGGAATAATATACTTAGGAATATACTTTCTGTATCAATTCCTTATGAAGCTCTGCTTGCTTTCATTCTACAGGAATCTTTATTGTTTATCATGGACAGATTTCTGTCCGGTAATGCAATGCCACACAGATGCACGGCTCATAACATACAACACAGATTACTCTGATAACAAGTAGAGATGAGCGAACCAGATGTTTGTGCGACAGATACTGCTGACCGAACATCTAATCCAGCAAACGGACACCCCTAGCAACTAACTATGGCTATGATTAGCCAGGGCTAAAACAGTGCACCTGTGTGAGATGCTATTTGCATGACCAGTGAAGATCCCTATAATGAAGCATGACGAGATCTAGGAAACAGTGAGGCGGGTGGGCAGGCACGCTATACGCGGCAGGGGCAGGCACGCATGTTGCCCCAGAAGAAGCCGAGAGGCAAAACCCACGGTCGGGCAATGACTGGCGTCCTCATGGATTTGTAAAATGCACATTTTTATCTGTTTTTATGCGAGTAGATCTGGTATTAAAATTTAATTGTGTGGAAACTGTCTAGACCAGTGGTTCTCAACCTTTCTAATGCTGTGACCCCGCAATACAGTTCCTCATGCTGTGGTGACCCCAAACCAAGCAACTCGCAGTAAAAACACAGTAAAATTGCGGCTCTGATGGCTATAGGCGACCCCCGGTTTTGGTTGTTCGACCCCCGCTGGGGTCCCGACCCACAGGTTGAGAACCACTGGTCTAGACTGTCTGTATATATCTTCTCTATAAAGCAAATTGGACTATGGAGGATATCTGAGGATAAGAAAAACGGTAGTGGTTTTGTGTCTGAATGGCATCTTATTCTCACTGAAGTCTTTTGGTCGAATTGCTTCACGTGTTACAAGAAATTTTATATATGAGAAATAAAGGATTCTGAAGAGACTTTTGAGCTCCAGTCATACTGCACTTTACATTCTACAGGGGCTGGCAGGCTTTCAGTGTAGAGGTTATAAGCTGGTCAGCTTCATACTGGCTGGAGGCTGTGACTAATGCATTTCCCACCCTAGGCTTTTACTCTTAGTCAATAGGTTTCCCAGTGTTTTGTAATAAAATTCGGTACCTCTGCTTTTATCGAGTACATACAGTAGTTGCTGAAAGCAGACAATACTTTAAATAGCTAGCAACTCACGATTTTATCAGTGGCATTGGATGCAATTGTCCTCGCTCCTCTCTCCAAGTAGGCTTGCAAGAGTCTCACCAAAGGGGGAATGTTACCAGTACGCTCCCACAAAACTGGCTGAAGTAGGTGCGGAAACAAGACCATGTATGAGGTGGGGATGTCATCTTTGTGCATCTCCAAGAGCAAAGACATTACTTGGAAAACATATGGCATAAACTCTGTGGAAACAAAATTTGTATAGTGGAATCCAGCAACACATTTCTAGTCCAGAAACACTAACGTCTCCTCTCAAGAAAATACCCTCCGTGTACACCACCTAACTTAGAATTACAGCAACATTAGGAAAGGGAGAAACATATGGCATGACAAGGTAAACTTGTTAAACATACCTATTAAGGATAAAAAGTGATATAACCATCAATTTCTATTAAAAATAGGTCTCATGTAGTGTATTACAAATTCTGTGTTACATTTACAAGTACTGTTTGCGTTGGAGGCATTCTAAGTGTGCTGTAATGGTGCATAGGGTATTTGCAGAAACAGGAACTAGCTCATGCCTGTACTGCGAAGGAAGACCTATTTCAGGACTTTACTTATTAAATTAGCTTGTTGTGAATGCAGTGTTCAGCTGTAATTATGCTGACATATCACAATGTTTTTTTGTGAAGCGAGAAATAACCTCTTATAAAATCTCTGAAGTATCTTTTGTCTCCATTTTATCGACTTCTGATTGCGGAAGGGGACTTAATCTTATTAAGATTCAGTGTATCCCTCCTTTTACACTCAACCCCAGTTAAAATGTGCTCTCTGGTATCCCAGCTTTGTGTGTAATAAACTAGAAACTGTTCATGAACTTTTTTTCCCTCAAGTCCTTTGACATTCTGTCTGTCACTTTAAAATGGATCCAACTGCCTCCCCTGCTGCTATGTTCTACAACAGTTTACATATCTCTCACTGCTTCAGAACCAAAAATCGGCAGGGATGAGGGATAGGACTACTCCGCAATGTAATTTCCAGGTCATTCCTTCTGTACCCTTCGCATCTTTTAAGGTCCACATGCAAAAGGCTTTTCCGCCCATTCCTTCTTTGCGTGCATTTAGAACACTGAACGCTAGGAAGCTCACCTGATAAGTTCCTTGACCACAAGGTAAACTTGTTAAACATACCTATTAAGAGTCCCATCTCCCCATTTGCTTCTCTGCTCTCATCAACAACCAGCTCTCTTGGCCTTCCATCTTTAATATCCAATTTTACTAATTCAACCTTTCCACTTTCAGACCTTCACCTACTCAGAATCCATTAACTCCTTGAGGACGTAGCCTCGTAGTTTATAGCTTAGAGGGGTATTTCTGTTTTGGCAAATTAATGTTATTGTTTATATGATGACAAATTATACATTTTTCCAGAATACTTTCTGTATGAATTCCTCAAAGTTTTCTAGATCTCAGATTGCTGGCATTTAATAAAAAGCTTCCATGTCTACCCAGTTTCCCCCGAAAATAAGACTGTCTTATATTAATTTTTGCTCCTTAACCCCTTAACGCTGAAGCCACTTTTCACCTTCCTGACACGGCCCATTTTTAAAAATCTGACGTGTCTATTTAAGTGGTTATAACTTTGGAACGCTTTAAACGCCACCCTGCCCCGATCACCGACACGGACATGACATGTGACCGGTATTACTGACGTCATAAGTAAATTCGCTGCTATTGGCTGGTCTGAATTGATGAGCCAATAGCAGCGATAATAAACTGGTGGTGTGTGGGGGGGACGTAACCCTTCTGGTCCATCGGGCAGGATGGATGGCTGTCAGGAACAGCCGCCATCTTGCCCCGATCACTGTGTCTGACCGGTGTTGGAAAGTCACTACCCGCCGCACCGTTCTATAACAACGCTCGTTTGGAATAGGCTATACAAAATACAATTATTTTTTAAGCAATTTAGACAAATAAGGGCTTATTTTTTGCGAGACGAGATGCACTGTAAAAAAAACTTCATTTTAGTGGGTTTTTAGCTTATTGAAGCAATTTTATTAACTTTTTACGTGTGGAGGAAAATAAAATCATCAATTCTTGTTTTGGATTTTTAGCATTTTTTTTGGGGGGGGGGGGGTGTTCACTGTAGAACAACAATAATATATTATCTTTATTCTACAGATCACTACGATTACGGTGATACCTCATTTATATAGTTTTATTTTTATTTGTCCAATTTTATTGAAGGAAAACTAGAATAGAAAAAATTGTATTTGTTTTAGTATTGCCATTTTTATAGCGGCATAATTATAGTATTTTTTGGTTTACGGAGCTGGTTGTAAGCTTATTTTTTCCGTGACAAGTTGCTCTTTTTATTGGTATCATTTTGGTGCTTGTAACTTTTTCGGATCACTTTTTAGAACATTTTTTGTAAAGCAATTTGATAAAAAGTTTTAATTTTTGGCAAGTTTTTTTTTTTTTTTTTTACCACGTTCACCGAGCGGGTCCAATTATGATTAGGATTTATTGTACAGATTGTTACGGACGCAGCGCTACCAAATAAGTGGGGGGTTTTCGTGATTTAGTGTTTTTTATACTTTATTACTTGTGTAAAGGGAAATGTGGTATTTGGGGGGACTTTCTTTTATTATTTATTTTTATTGTAAAAAACCTTTATTTATTTTTACTTTTATTACAATTACTGACATCAAGCTTGAACAAGTGATCTTCTGACGTAATAGTACTGCATTATGCGGGAACGCACCTCCCGCGATGCAGTACTATTACGTCAAATGTCGGGAAGGGATTAAGAGGCACTAGGTCTTATTTTCAGGGGATGTCTTACCAATAATTTACATTTATTGGTGAAAAAAAAAACTTCTTAAACATTCTTATAACTCTCCAAACTATTGGAATATTTGGCCCCAATCTCTCATGTTTAGCAATAGATATTTCCTTCAATGACCACTTCATGTCCATGTAGCTGCTTGTAGCGTTTTTGTCCTGCAACAGTCAGTGATTTTATTCCACAATTCTTCACCCAAGTCACAACCTTCTTCAGCATTTAAAAAATCTACTAATACTAATGTACGGCTTGGGGTGAGATGTAGCAATGTCTGCCACTAGGTCTTATTTTCAGGGGAGGCCTTATATTTATAAAATTGAACAAAATTGTACTAGGTCTTATTTTTGGGAGATGTCCTATTTTAGGGGAAACAGGGTACCTTCCAGTGGACAGAAATCAGACCATGGTCGCACAGGTACACGGCTCATTACAGTCAGAGTAATCAGAGCTGTGAGTTATAACGAGCCGTCCCCCTGCGTAACCATGGTCAGACTTCTGCCCACTGGAATTAAAATAGAGCTCTTTGTAAAGAATCCAAGCAAGCAGAGATCTATGAGGAATTGATACAGAAAGTATATTTGAAAATTGTATAACTTTCCATAATTAAAACAAAATGTATTTTCTTAAATAGGAATACCCCTTTAAAGAGGTATTCCCATTTAGGGATTCACATTTAAATTCATTTTCCATATGTAAACATTTCTTCAATTGGATGTTATTTAAAAAAAAATGTCCCTGTGTGATGATAATTTCTCATTAATGTTGCCAAGTTGTCCCTTAGAAACCAGATAGCTTCCTCGGATACAAGCACCTCACACTCTTGCAGCGGTCGCCAGACATGCCCTGTTGAGCCCTGTCTTACCACCTGGATTCAGGGTTCATTACCACAGGATGTCTGTGAAACATGTAACTCCTGGACATTTGATTTTACAAAAACTTAGTTTCTTTGTGCAATCACTGGAGCTTAGGTGGCCGTATCCAGGGCCACAGTCTTGTTTCTAAGGGACCATTTGACTACATTTATAACAGATTATCTTCACACAGGTAATTTTTTTTTTAATAACATCTAATTGAAAACTTGTATGTATGGCAGATTAATTAAAGGGAATATACCACCGCAAATCTACCGATAAAAGGTAGATTGGGTGGTAGGAGGATCAATGGGACGTGAGGATAGCCCTTTTAAGGGCTAATCCTCACGTCCCCACACTTTTTTGTTAACTTTTATTAGACATATATTCAAATTTACTTATGCGGCTACTGGGGCGTGGAGTAGCCGTATCTGAGGTTACACGAGGCGGCTACTCCACGCCCCGGTAGCCTCTTTTCCCCTTCTACTCACCCATCTTCGGCGCGCAGCTGCGCGCCCTCGTCCGGCGATCCTGCAGTCTGCGCATGCGCAGAAGAGCAGGCCCGCGCCTGTTTCGGAGCAGTGACCGCGCAGGCACGGGCCTGCTCTTCTTTTGATAAATTTGCCACTATCGAAATTATTGCGCTTTCAAGGATCTGCCATCTAATTAAGTTTAATAACATTTCCCAGATGTCTACTTTACATTTTCATAAAAGGATAGTTTATTTTGATGTCATGTGGCTTACAAATCGAATATTGCTTTTCAGTATTTTCAGAATTTACCATTTTGGGGATAGCTACTGTTTTGAATGAAAGTTTTTAATATTTCGCATTAAAAAACCCCTATATAATCAACCCATCTTCAAATCTGCACCACTAAAACAATCAGAAACAGCTTTTAGGAAGATCCTTAACTCCTTGAGATCTTCATAGCAATTAAATAAAAAATGGAGATGAAATTTAGAATATTGTCGGTTATGCATTTATTTAGCCTTAAAATTTACACATTTCCAAAAGATAGAGAAAACCCATCTTACAATACGTTATGCAATTTCTCTCGAGTACAGAGACCCCCACATGTGGCCGTTACTGGTTTAATGGGTGCACAAGGGAAGGAGCGCCATGCAGCTGCCAGGATTTTAGTTCTCTAATTGGCCCCTTTTGTAGGCTATAAAATATTAGCTTTTTCGTTATTTGGGCCATGTGACTTTTTGCGGGTTGAGACTTTTTCCAGGGTTACCATTTTGGGGTTGGAATCCACGATTGTTTAACCCCTTCCCGACGCGCGCCGTACTAGTACGGCGCGCGCCGGGTCCCGGTGCATGGAGAGGGCTCGCGGGCCGAGCCCTCTCCATAGCCGGTAAGTCTTTGCTGCATATTGCAGCAAAAGCTTACCGGTAACACCCGCGATCGGTGCTAGCACCGATCGCGGGTGCTTTCACCGCGATCGCCTCCGGCAATGCTGCCGGAGGCTTCAAAAAGATGGCGCCGCATGGGCGCCGCCATCTTGGCGCGGATCTCCGCTCCCCGATGACGTCACGGGGAGCGGTGATCCGTTGCCATGACAGCATCGGGCCTCACGAAGGCCCGAAGCTGTCTCGTTTTAACCTATTCATTACAATGTGCTATCAGCACATTGTAATGAATGAGGAGTAAAATCCCCATATACTGCCATATTGCAGTATGGCAGTATATGGTAGGATCGATCAGACAACCTAGGGTTAAAGTACCCTAGGGAGTCTGAAAAATAGTTAAAGTAAAAAAAAGTTTTTAAAAAAAAAAATTATATTAAAAAAACCTAAAAATTCAAATCACCCCCCTTTCCCTAGAACTGATATTAATATTAATAAACAGTAAAAATCATAAACACATTAGGTATCACCGCGTCCGAAAATGTCCGATCTATCAAAATATTATAACGTTTTTTCACTGCGTTTAACCCCGTAACGGAAAATAGCGTCCAAAGTCAAAAATGACATTTTTTTGCCATTTTGGAAAATATAAAAAAATTAATAAAAAGTGATCAAAAGGTAGCACAGTCCTAACAATGATAGCAATGAAAACGCCATCAAAAGTCGCAAAAAATGACACCACCCACAGCTTCGTACACCAAAGTATGAAAAAGTTATTAGCGCCAGAAGATGGCAAAATCAAAAAAAAATTTTTTGTACAGGAGGTTTTAATTTTTTTAAATGTATGAAAACATTATAAAACCTGTACAAATGTGGTATCCCTGTGATCGTAGCAACCCAAAGAATAAAGTAGACATGTCATTTGGGACGCAGAGTGAAAGCTGTGAAATCCAAGCCCACAAGAAAACGTTGCAAATGTGTTTTTTCACCATTTTCACTGCATTTGGAATTTTTTTCCCGCTTCCCAGTACGCGCCATGGAATATTAAATACCGTCACTACGAAGTGCAATTTGTTACGCAGAAAATAAGCCATAACAGAGCTCTTTATGTGGAAAAATAAAAAAGTTATAGATTTTTGAAGGTGGGGTGTGAAAAATGGAAGTGAAAAAACTAAAAAAGGCCAAGTCGTTAAGGGGTTAAAATGTTTGAATTTTATTGAGGATACGAGTAGAAAAGCATCAATTCTGTACTAGATTTTTTAACGATGTTATCTTTATTCTATGGGTCAATACGATTACAGAGATGCCACACTTCAATATTTTTTCTTAAGTTTTGCCAAATAAAAACCTAATGTGGTGAAAAATAAATCTATCAATCTATCATCTGTTTATCGCCATCTTCCAAGTGGCACAGAATTTTTACTTTTTTGGCTACGGAGCTGGTTGATGGCTTGTTTTTTGTTGGATATGCTGTACTTTGCGACAGTATCATTCTGGAGAACATATGTTTTTTTAAATCACTTTTTATAGCATTTTTTGTGAGATTAGGAAGGTATTAATCATAATTTTTGGCAGGTTTTTAAGTTTTATATAATACTATATGTAAGGTTTGTGTTATGATTTAGACTTTTTTGTGTGTTATATGTCGGTCTATGTTTATGGGGCTTATGGGGATTTTTATTGACCATTTACAAATCACTGTCAGCCCTTCATCCACAGACTGCAAGCTTTTGCGAGCAGGGTACTCATTCCTATTGTTTCATCTGATGTTTATACTCTGTAAGATATTGTTTTATTTATACATGTTCCCCCACGATACATGAATAAAGCTTTATTATAATCATTTACCCTGTATTAGGGAATGTGAATACCGTTGGGTTAAATGTTTCGTAGTCATATATTTCCCACACTGTGCCAAGCAGTAGGACCAATGACAGTGGTCACCATGTGACCTTTTACCAGGATGGAAAGCTGACAAGAGAAATAACTTCTGGAGTGGGTGGTGCCAGTGCAGCTGAATGTAGACATGATCCAATCTAAGCTGCATAGAATAAATCTGTACAAGGCTCCTGGACCAGAAGGGTTACACCCCAGAGTTCATAACGAACTCCATTCTGTTGTTGCTGTGTCACTGTCTAAAATCTTCAAAGATTCCCTAATGACTGCTATGGTGCCAAGTGACTGGCACAAGGCAAATGTGGTGCCAATATTTTAAAAAGGCTCTAGAGCTTTGCCAGGCAACTACAGGCCTGTAAACTTATCTTCAATTGTGGGGAAAATATATGAAGGGTCAGTTAAAGACTAAATAGAGGATTATGTGATATTAAAAAGCATAAGGACAGCCAGAATGGGTTCACTAAGGATAGAGGTTGTCAGACTAACCTGATCTGCTTCTATGAGGTGAGCAGATGCCTGGATGTAGGAGCTGCTGTGGTTATTGTGTTCTTGGACTTTGCAAAAGGCATTTGACAATATCCCTCAGACGCCTGATGGGCAAAATAAGGTCTATTGGTTTGGAAGGAATAATTTGCAATTGGATTGAAAACTGGCTGAAGCATAGTATCCAGAGAGTTGTGGTCAATGATTTCTACTCAGAATGGTCACCAGTTATAAGTGGTGTACCCCAGGGTTCTGTGCTTGGCTCACTGCTATTTAATTTATTAATGAGATAGAGGTAGGAATTAATAGCACCGTCAATGGATGATGTTCATAGGCTGCAGGGTTACTTGGACAAACTGAGTGTTTGGTCATCCACTTCGCAAACAAAGTTCAATGTGGATAAATTTAAGGTTATGCAGCTGGGGGCTAAAAATCCACATGCAACAGGTGTCTGAGGGAGTATATCTGCATTCTGTTATTTAACCCCTTCACGCTCCGTGGCGGATATATCCGCCACGGAGCGCAGTGACTTAGCGCTCAGTGGCGGATATATTCGCCACAGTGCTTATGCGACCAGAGCCGACACGGCATCGGGAAACACGGGGTGCCGGCTGTGACTGATAGCCGGCACCCCAGTGTAACACCCGCGATCGGAGTTGTCTCCGATCGCGGGTGCTTAACCCGTTAAATGTCGCGGTCAGCGCGACCGCGGCATCTAACATGCATCTGGGGGGTCTTTCCCCCACGATCGCCCCCCCCCGAACCGTTTTCGGGGGGCGCCGATCGTTGCTATAGCAACTCTGGGGTCCGATCTGGACCCCAGAGTTACTTGCAAGAATTGCCAGTAAGATGGCGTCTGTGACGTCATCTTACTGGCACAGTGCCAGCCTATGCAAGTGTATAGGCTGACACTGATAATACTCTGCAATACATCAGTATTGCAGAATATTATCATGAAGAAGCAATCAGAAGATTGCTTGTTCATGTCCCATGGTATAAAAGTGAAAAAGTAAAAAAAAAAGTTATTCAATAAAAAAATAAAGTCATAAATCACTAAAAATGCCCCAAACTCCCAAAACATATAAAGAGACATATAACTCAAAAAAAGTCTAAATCATAACACAAACCCCACATATATAGTATCACCGCGTCCGTAACAACCCGTAGAATAAAAGTAAATTATTGAACCCCCACGATAAACGCCGTAAAAAAAAACTGGTATAAACCCTCCAAAAATTATGATTTTTACCTTTTCAATCCCACAAAAAATTCTATAAAATGCGATCAAAAAACCATATGTACTCAGACATGATACTGGTGCAAAGTACAACATGTCCCGCAAAAAACAAGCCATCAACCAGCTCCGTAGCCAAAAAAGTAACAATGTTATGCCACTTGGAAGACGGCAATACATAAATGATAGATTTTTCCCCACATTAGGGTTTTGTTTGACAAATTTAGTAAAACGTAAGAAAACATATTCATGTCTGGTATCCCCGTAATCGTATCAACCCATAGAATAAAGATAACATGATTATTAGTCTATACGGTGAACACCAAAAAAAAAAAAAAAAAAGTAAAAAATCCAGTATAGAATTGATGCTTTTCTACTCCTACCCTCAAAAAAAGTTCCTAAATTTTCAACAATAGGTGATACCAACCCCAATATGGTAACAATGGAAAAAGCATCTCATCCCGCAAAAAAAATGCCGTCACATGGCCCCAATAACGAAAAAGCGAAAATTTTATAGCCTTCAAAAGGGGCCAATGAGGAAACTAAAATCCTGGCAGCTGCAGCGCCCTCCTTCCCTTCTGCACCTCGCTGTGCCCCCATAAAACAAGTAACGGCCACATGTGGGGGGTCTTTGTACTCAGGAGAAATTGCAGAACAAATTGTATGGTGGGTTTTCTCTTTTTATATTTTGGAAATGTGTAAATTTTAGTGCTAAATGAACATATAAGGGAACAATATGACCATTCTAAATTTCACCCCCATTTTGATTCAATTACTATGAAGATCTCAAGGGGTTAACAATCTTCGTAAAAGCTGTTTCTGATAGCTTGAGGGGTGCAGTTTTGAAAATGGGTAGATTATATAGGGGGTTTTGATGCTAAATATGTAAAATTTCATTCAAAACTGTATTTATCCCCAAAATAGTCAATTCTGAAAATCCGGAAAAGCGATATTCTATTTGTAAGCCGCGTGACATCAAAATAAATTATCCAGACATTTCAGAAATTATGAAAATGTAAAGTAGACAAATGGGAAATGTTATTCTGCAAGTTATTTAGGTGGTAAATCTGCCTGAAAACGCAATGATTTAGAATTTCGAAAATGGCAAATTTTTCAAAAAATGTATCATATTTTCTTTTTTTTGTAAATAAACGCAAAACTTATCTGCCAAAATTTACCACTAAAATGAAGTACAACATGTGGGGAAAAAACATTCTCAGAATCGTTTTGATAAGTAACAGTGTTCAAAAGTTATAACCATATAAAGCGAAGCAAGTCCGAATCCAAAAAAATCGGGCTGAGCCTTAAGCTACAAAATGGCTGCGTCCTTAAGGGGTTAATTTATGATCTAGTACACTCAGGTCCTTCTCAACAAGACACTCCCAATGTCAATCAGCTGCCTCTAATAGCAGCAAAATCTTCGCATGTATCAAAAGTTTATAATGCTAGGCCCACCCCATAGAAACTACATTATGAACATCCATAAAAAAGATTGGTGTGCAAAGATGGCCCATAAAACTTATAACAAAGCAGATTAATTATTTAATTAAAAAAAAGCAGATGTCCAAAAAGGATAAGATAAATACAATCACTTTTAAATCTTTTTAAATGTTTTAATCCTATTATTTGTTGAACTAATAAAAGTGCTATACAAAACCTAGTTGGTTGGTTGCAGTGCATCCAGTAAGGCTAGTGTTTTGGTGATGGCAGTTACACCATTACTAAGGTAACAGAGCAAGAAAACCTGTTAGATCCTCACTGGGAGCAGAGGATAGGAGGTAGAAGGAGTTACTGAGAACTAAAGGATCTTGGAACTTGTAGTTTACAGTGGCAGCCATCTTGGTGATAACTCTGCCTACTTTAGAGAGGCTAAAACATTTTGTGAATCATAAAATCGAACTATTTAAGCTCCATTTTGTGACTAATAATATTGAGTTTTGTTATATTCATTAATTTTTAGCATCATGGGTTTTTGTATCAGACATTCATATTTCGGGAATACCCCTTTAGATGCTGGTCTTGCAGAAAAGTTTATATAGTAGACTTCCAGAGCGGCATGCTTTTAAGTGTGCTGTGAATCCTCTAGCAGCACGTTTATCACCATTCGTTAACGCAACAAATGCTGCATCTGTGGTGGAAAGGATGCTATGGCTGAGGTGTTGAGGCTCTGAACTGGAAATGGCAATCAGATCTGCAAGAGGAGACACCAAGAGCAGAGCCAGGTGTTTTACTGTGGTATGCCATCAGATATGCCCAAAGAGACTTATCGTCCAACCTGCCCTTAAAGACCGTCAGAGGTGCCAGGATATCTGGAAGCAGGAAGCCGGCGGTCTCCTGCAAGCTAAAAATGCCAACATTTCTTGAATGGAGAAAGAGACCCATTTTTCACGTGGATTAAGCAAAGTGAGTGAGAGACTATGAGCACAGGAATGCAAACTCTTTGACCCTAAACCCATAAAAGTTATCTTTGCATGTCCATGCGGCTAATGATGGCTAAGGAAAGTGATGAGAATTTGTATCAGGGAATTTGGTTTACTGATAGAACTATAATGTCCCATGAAGAGGTTCAGATAGAAAGGAGGAAAATAAAATAAGTTATATTCCTTTTTGACCTCAATTGTGAAACTACTGTAAAAAAAAAAAAGGTGAAGGAAAGATTGTGCTCTACAATGGATTCATTTGCTGGACTATGGTTTTTCATCAACTGTCTTTATCTCAAAATGTTTGCAACTCAAGATTACGTGGTTGGCTATATAATGGATGCTGTATTATAAGTTATAGTTGGACAACTGGCTAGCCATTTGTAAGTCACTGAAGTCTTTCATATTTTATGAAAATTTCTTTTTTTCTGTCAGTGGAGAATAAGTGGTTATATTTTGGAATCTGAATGCCTGGAAATCCCTCTTTAACCCCTTACCGATGCATGGAGAGGGCTCACGGGCTGATCCCTTTCCATAGCCGTTAAGTCTTTTCTGCATATTGCAGCAAAGACTTACCAGTAACACCCACACCCATCGATGTTTTCAAAAACATGGCACATGGCGCTGTCATCTTGCCGAGGATCGCCGCTCCCCGTGACGTCAACGGGGAACGGTGTTGAGGAAAATCTCCATATACTGCCATACTGTAGTATGGCAGTATATTATAGGATCGGTTAGACAACCTAGGGTTAAAGTACCCTAGGTAGTCTGAAAAACAGAAGTAAAAATAAAAATAAAGCTTTTAAAAAATAAGAAAAAAATTTTTTAATTACCCCCTTTCCCTAGAACTGATATAAATATTAACAGTAATAATCATAAACACAATAGGTATCGCCGCATCCAAAAATGCCTGATCAAAATATAATAATGGTTTTCCCGTAACAGAAAATAGAGCCCAAAGTATTTCCATATTAAAAACAATTTTTTTTTTGCACGTCCTAAAAACTATAGCAATCAAAAGTCACAAAAAATGACACCACCCATAGCTCCGTAAAGTGAAATCTGAAAAAGTCATTGGCACCAGAAGATGGCAAAATCAAAAATATTTTTGTACAGGTGGTTTTAATTGTTGTAAATGTATGAAAGCACTATATAACCTATACAAATGTGGCATCCCTGTAATAGTACAGACCCAAAAAATAAAGTAGACACAGTGAAAGCTGTAAAATCCATGCCCACAAGAAAACGGCGCAAATGCGTTTTTTTCACCATTTTCACTGCATTTGAATTTTTTTCCAGTTTCCCAGGACACTCCATGGAATATTAAATACCACCTCTATGAAGTGCAATTTGTTACGCCAAAAATAAATCACACAGCTCTTTAAGTGTAAATACAAAAAAAAAAAGATTTTTGAAGATGGGGAGTGAAAAATAGAAATGAAACCCCCCCAAAAAAAAAGCCAGGTCAGTAAGGGGTTAAAGAGGTTATGTATACAGCAAGTTTTTTGGCATAGAATTTTAGATTTTTTTGGATCTGTGTAGGATTGCATGTTACTGAGGGGAAGAAAATTGTAACCGTTGCTCCTAGAAAGATTGAGAGAGAGAGGGGGGAAAAAGGGGAAAGGGGGAGAATAGTTGTGTCCCCCCCCCCTTTTTGCTCCAATTTTGTCATCAATATGCCAGGATGTGAAGATGTTACAATCAAAAAGGGGATGTATGAAGAAGAGAATATCCCTTCAATAGATGTATAAAGATAAAGAGACGATCTGTGAAATAGTTAAAGATCTGGAAAACTTAAAGTGTAACCGTCATTCTGAGCATAAAAAACCTGAAATACATAATTCTGCTCCAGGTGTCCCTGGGAATTATTCCTAACAGTATTTTGCCTCTTGGTCCTCATTTCGTACCTCTTTTGGCACATAGCAACCATGGTTTCCAGCTCTCCAGATCCATGTATATCCAATCTATATCATATCTATCTATGTATGTGTCTATATCTATCCATCTATGTATATCCTATTTCTCATATCTATCTATGTATCTATGTAACACTATGTAACAGCACAGCACATGAGGGCACAGCACATGAAAGGACAGCATGGAGACTTGGAGATTGTCTCCTGCCACTTCCTTGTGTGAGGTGATGGGGGGGGGGGGGACGGGACATTTGCTCTGTAGATAGAGATGAGGCCTTGAAGGCAGATGAGAGATTGGTTTTGCCCTGTAGAAAATCGCCTCATGGAATATGACGTGTATTTCAAAACCAGTGAAGAAGTTTAAAATCTTAGGTCATCTCTAGTGGTTACATACCAATATTGCCCTCCTTCAAGGAGACCAACCTGACAGAGAAAGATCTTTCTAGTTATTAAGAGGTTGGGTAAAGAAAGCTATATGTCAAGATGTATATGGACTGATACATGAAACATGGGGTGATAATTTTGATTAGTAAAAGAATCGAAGAAGTAGTCTTGGTTGAATTTAAAATATGAGGTCAGAGTGGTATAAAAAGGTGGAAAATGGGAAAGGTTCTGAAAGTTGCTTCAGTTAGGTGTGCTGGTTAACCACTGAAGAATTTTAATAAGGATAATAAAATACTCTTATTACAGATTATATGATGTATGGACGAGAATAGATTATGGACTAGATTTATCAATAGTGATGCAAACTGCAACATGTACAGTGTGTTTCAATACAGGCACATGGTCTTCAAAAATCTGGCGCAGCCTGCACAGATCGGGCTTACAGAGGACCTGTCATCCACAAATTTTTTTAAGCAGTGAAACTAGCAGACACTGCCGCGTAGTACAATTGGAACCGGCATATTCATGAGGGGGTAGTCCAAGGCACTGCTTCTCCCCTGGACTGCCCCTCTCTATTGGCCCGGCGGTGACTGCCAGGCTTCACCACTTCCTAGTCCCATCACTGCTACTTTAGCAAGTAGCTCCTAATGAGTTTTTTATAGGTGACAGGTCCTCTTAGAACTGAGTGCACCAGGGCACCTGATGGGAAGACTTAAGATGCGTTACGTCCAGTATCCCCACTCCACCCAACCACGGCAAGTTTGTTTGGGCACTATGGACACTACAGCGATTTATGAGCATTCTAGCTGGAGCCAGGCTGCGTAACCATGGGACACTGTACAACGGTGAAGCAGAGTGGGGCCGGTGGTTTGCTGAACTCGGAACACGGGAAAGAAAGATTGCTATGCTTTAATCGTTATGACCCGGGGTACATGACTACCCACAGGGCTTTTACTGGAACGCATGCAGTAAAGATGCCAGCACCTGGGGAGCTTTTGTGTATCTCTGAACTGTGGAAACGGACGTGAGTCAGAGTTGTTTGCAGTTGTTTCCCCTTGTTCTTCCCCGTGTACTGCAGGAGGATGTTGTCGTCCTTTCTCCAAGGTTTAGAGATGTCCAGGTAATGGAGAAGACATCTCCTCACATCCAGAGTATGCCATGCTCACTCCTTACTGTTCTTTGGGTTCTGGCAAAAGGAAGGAAACAATTTCTTGATGATGAAAACTGGAAGATACCTTGGGTGTGAAGGTCTTATCTATAGTTAGAATTACTCTGTCTTCCACAATTCTAAGATAGGGCTCTTTGAGGGAGAGTGCCTGAAACTCCCCTAGCCATCTAGCTGAGGTTATGGCTATAAGGAAGGTCAGTTTAAAGGTTAGGTCCCTAAGGTTAGTACTCTCTAAGGGCTCAAATGGAGGCCCCATCAGATGATTCAACACCAGAGACAGATCCCAGTTTGGTATGTTTTGTCTCAAGCGAGGTCTTAGCCTGGAGGTAGCTTTTTATGAACCTCTGGATTCACTTGTGCTCAGCCAGAGAGGTATCAAAGAAAGCACTAAGGGCAGACACCTGGACCTTGAGCGAAATTGTATTCAGTCCTTTATCAAATCCTGCTTGCAGGAAGTCCAGTATCAGTGAGATATTAGGGGACAACTGATGAGGAACAGAGCCACAAAAAGATACAAATTTCATCCATATTCTGGAATAAATTTTGTGACCACCTTACGACGGGCTTTCATCGTAGAGCTTACCTTGTCTGATAGTCCCTGGGCTATTAGTATCTTTCTTTCAGGATCCATGCAGAGAGCTGGAGGGTCTGCGGATTGGGATGAAGCACTGGACCCTGGAACAGGAGATCGGGACGAGGCGGGAGCAGCAATGGATCTGCCAGCGCCATCTTCTTTAGCCAGGGAAACCAGTTCCTCTTTGGCCACCAAGGAACAACGAGGATAACTTCCGCCTGGTCATTTTTTTAATGACTCGGGTCACGAGATGTATTGGGGGAAAAGCATACAGTAACGGCCCCCTCCAAGACTGGCTGAATGCATCCCTTTGGCTGAGGGGAACTGTGGGTTCCAGAGAAGAAACACGGGAGCTCCGCTTTCATGCTGGAGGCAAACAAGTCTATTGATGGTTGTCCCCACCTCTTTACTAACTGATGGAAGATGTCCTCGTTCAGATACCACTCGTTCTGATTGATTTTTCTCCGACTGCGGAAGTCTGCCACCTGATTTTCTTCTCCCTTTAGGTGAATTGAGGAGAGGGATTGAAGATTGTTCTCTGCCCAGGCAAAGATCTTGATTGAGAGCCCCAAGAGATCTGGATTTTTGGTTCCCCCTTGGTGGCGTAAGTATGCCACCCTTGTGAAATTGCCTGAATATATCCTGACGTGTTTCCCCTTAAGAATTTGTGAGCTGGCTTTTAAGGTTTCCAGCACCGCTCTCAATTCCCGATAATTTGCGGAAAGGGATTTTACTGAATTTGGCCACAGTCCCTGAACAGGATGATCTGCAACAATCGCTCCCCATCCCGACTGACTTGCGTCCGTCTATATAATTGTACTTGGCCAGGGATGCCAGGGTATTCCTTTCCTCAGATTTGCCGGATCTGTCCACCAATCCATGGACCGTGAGACTGAAAGGGGATTTTCCACCTTCTGGTTTAGGTGAAGGGGATCTTTGTCCCAGGGGGACAGCACCCAGTTTTGAAGTGTTCTTGTATGGCTTTGACTACATTGCACGCACTGGATGCATGCAGTCATGAGTTCAAGGATTTTCATTGCTTCTCTTATGGAGAAGCACTTCCTCTTGTTGTTACCTGAAGAATTAGTTTCTCTATTTCCCAGCGGGAGAAAGGACATTTTCTGTGTGAAATCTATCAGCACTCCTAGGAAAACTACATGCTTGGGTCTAGGCTGGATTTTTCTGAGTTGATAATCCTGCCTAGTTGTCAAAGAGTCTTCATGGTGACGTCCCTGTGAAGAATCAGCTCTTGTCTTGAGGCGCTTACTACCAGAAGGTCGTCCAGAAATGGAATGATGGATATTCCTTCCTTTCTCAGGAAAGCTACTATCTCGACCATTATCTTCGAAAAAGTTCTCGGCGCGGAGGATATTCCGAAGGGAAGAGCTTTGTACTGGAAATGAACTTCCTTGCCTTCTGGTGATAGAACTGCAAACCTGAGAAACTTCTGTGAGTTGGGGTATATTGGGGAGGTGGGAGTAGGCGTCCTT
Source organism: Engystomops pustulosus (assembly GCF_040894005.1). Classification (NCBI taxonomy): domain Eukaryota; kingdom Metazoa; phylum Chordata; class Amphibia; order Anura; family Leptodactylidae; genus Engystomops; species Engystomops pustulosus. The sequence goes on along the minus strand of NC_092416.1, from coordinate 107,130,527 downwards.
AAGGTCTATCGTACACATGAACGCCCGAGGTTGGATTAGGGCTGAAGCAGAAGAGACTCTCTCCATCTTGTACCTCCTGTAGCGGACATACTTGTTTAAGCCTTTCAGGTTGCAGATCATTCTGGACTTCCCATTTGGCTTTTTTATGAGGAACAATGGAGAATAATGTCCTCTTCTTTGGTGTTCCAGAGGTACGGGGATAATCACGTCCAGCTCTATTAATTTCTGTACTTCTGCCCAGAGTTGGAGTAACAGGTCCTGAGAGGGTTGCCTGGTTAGGACGCAATTTGTGGGAGGAAGAGCGGTCAATTCTATTTTGTAGCCGTCCTGGAGGATAGATAATATCCAGGGATTTGATGTGATCCGGCTCCATTGTTGGTGAAAATTCAACAATCTTCCTCCCACCTTGGCGTCATTGCTTGCTGGGACTCCGGACGGAGTTACTGGCACTAAGGAGAAACCCTCTGCCTCTTCCACTTTTAGGGTAGCTCCACCTTCCTTGCTTACCCTTACCCATATATGACTGTCTCCTGTCTTTGGGGTCTCGAAAGGAAGGTTTCCTCAGACTGGTTGTGGATTCCGGGAAGCCCTTCTTATCCAGGATTTTCCAGGATGGTGTCCAATTCGGGCCCAAACACATACTCTCCCTCTAATGGAATGCCGCACAACTTGGACTTAGACCTAAAGTCTCCGTTCCACTGACTTAACCAGAGGGATCTTCTCACCGAGTTGGATAGTGCTCCTTCCTTGGCACTAATCCTTACCCCTTCCGCTGAAGCGTCCGCAATGAAAGCTGTGGCTGCCTTCAGGGTTGAGAAGGTGTTAAGCAACAAATCCCTTGGGGTTCCATCCCTTACATGCTTCTCCAACTCCATTACCCAGTGGAAAAGGGTGCGAGCTACAGGCATTGTAGCGATGTTGGACTTTAAGTTCAGCATAGAACACTCCCAGCTCTTTTTCAACAGGCTGCCTTTCTATCCAGTGGGTCCTTCAAGTGGGTAGTGTCCTCAAAAGGCAAGTCGGTCTTTTTAGTCATCTTTGTGACCTGAATGTCCATCTAAGGAGTTCCATTGCCTGGCTTCCTCTTCATCGAATGAAAGGCGGTTCCTAAATTCTTTGTATTAAGAAATTTTAATTTTCCAGATCCCTCCATTCTTCCAGAACCAGGTCTTTGAGAGGTGTATTCCCGGTTAATAATAGCCTCTAACTTTAAGAAGACCGAAGAGTTCATCCTGGATGGACTGAGTCTCTTCTACCGCCTCTATTTTCAGGGTATCACGTACAGCCTTTAAGAGGGGTACTAGATCTTCAGAGGCCAGTAAATATCTGGACTCCATTTTATTTGCAGAGATGGAGGGGGATGTGTCAAACTCCAATGAATCCCTGACCGTTGCTCCTTCTGAAGTCTGAAGCGGGGTCTGAAGAAGAGTATTATCCTCTGTCGTTTTTGAGGTGGCTCCTGGGGAGCAAAGGCAGCCAAGGATGAAGAAACGGATGATCGGACTTTCTCCTGGATAAAACTACACATCTCATCCATGAATGAGGCCCTCTCGTCACAAAGCAAATTATCCAGGCATTTCTTGCACAAAGGCTTCCTTATAAGCACTCGGCAGTTTTTCAAAAAACATATTTGAGTTTTCTTTCTCTCCAAGGATTGTTCCTTAGAACAACGTTTTTCCTTCTCCTTGGGATCCTATCAAGGAGAGGAGAGCCCAATTAAGGAAGTACTATAAACGGGACATGTGGGTGACCCACCACCCTATCCCTTTAACCCCTACTCACAGGAGGTGGGGATATGAGGTCCAAACCTGAGGCCTCCAAATTGCAGGGTTCCATGTTCTCAGAGGGACTACACTAACCAGCCAGCCTAGAATGTAACAATAACAACTGAAGGCCTGGAGTTCAGTGCTGCAATGGTTAAAATGACAGGATTTTACCTGGTACGGGTAAGCCCGGAGAGATCCACCAGGGTCTATAATGTAAATGCGGCCAGTGTCAGAATACACAAATTACAGATGTGAATAGCGCTCCTAAATGACCGACCTGAATAACGCCAGAAAACCTTGATCTCGGAAGCAGGCAGGTTAGGTGTATGCTCCGGTGTGAAGATTAGATCTCAGATCAACGAGATTACCACGCTAGAGCCATTTAAACTTACTGCCCCGCGATCCTGCTTCCGGATCACGTGCCTTTGACGTCACATCTGGTTTTGTGTCACTTCACCGGAAGTGGACGCCGGGGCCAGCCGAAAGTCTGACACGTGCGCGCAAGCGCGAAGACCACGCGCTCCGGGTGTCCTAGGCTCCAGGAGCCGCGGGCAGAGCCGGAGAAAGGCACAGTTCTGGAGGGCAGAGGAAAGGGCCGCTCCCCCCTCATTGTCCCAACTAACGGGAAGCGAGGAGAGAATTTTTCTCTACTCCCTGCCCTGTGTAAGGACAGGAAGCCACTGGAGTGTGGATGCGGGGGAGGGCCATTTAACCTCTCTGCTTCCTGTCCCTACAGAGGTCAAGGGTCATCCTCCAGTTGGGGCAGTCATGGAAAATGAGATTTTCTCAAACTATATAAATAAGTTATCACCATAACCGTAGTGATCCATAGAATAAAAATATGTTATTTTTATGGTATGGTTAACTGCCCCAAAAAAATAGAAAGGAAACCAAAATGTACAATTTTCTTTCCCTGTACATTTAAGAGTTAATAAAATCTCATCAATAAGCTAATTACCCACTAAAATGAAATATTTGTAAATTGTATCTAATGTTGCAATAAATAAGCAGGTCCTGCAAAAGCAGGATTTTGTGTTTTTTATGAATATTGAGAAATCGTACCTAAAGTTTAAAGCCCCATAAGATCTTACAAAAATGAGAGAATGCATAAAAAACATGGAGTCATAAAGCAGACATTCGGTTAATGTTAGTTATCAAGTTTTTTGCTGTTATGCTTATGGAAAAAGTAGAACATTTTCAATTTCAAAAATCAAGACTTTCCAAATTTTCACCAAATATCTGTTTTTTTCCATAAATAAATGCAACACATAAACAACATTTTTCAACTAACATGAAGTACAACGTGTCACGAGAAAACAATTTCAAAATCACTTGGTTATGTTAAAGCGTTCCGAAGTTATAACCACTTATAATGACACCGGGCAGATTTGAAAAAATGGGCCATGTCAAGAAGGTGAAAAGTGGCTTTGGCGTTAAGTGCCATCTGCGTGGAGTTGTAGTAGTGTTGAGGAGTAGGCGTTCTGTGTAGGTTGTGTACTATCCCCCCAATCAAGTCCCACAAGACATACACTGACTTGGAGGTGTATAAAATTATATGGCCTCCGATACGGAGTCAGCTAGTGGGGACGAGTGTCCGTTGTATTTGTCCACCTAGTGCTCACAAAGCAACTGAGGAAACCCCAAAGAAGGCGCTTTTGTAGTAGTGCTGATGTGCCTAGGACTTCTGACCCCACATGGGTGACCCCTAGTAACTACGCCCCTCAGGTCCCCGATTTTACTTGAAGTCCTGTACAAAATATTGCCCAAAATCCCAAAAGGTGGACCCCTGTAAGTGTAGCAGAGAGAAATATTGGGGAATAGTGCTTCTTATGGTACTAGTAAGGAAGCCCACAATAGGGGAATTTTGGAGCACTTACATACTGCACCGAACCTCGATGTTCCACATGGCGATGGTTGGGATGCGCATAGAAGCCATCCTTAAGTTTATACATTTTGCCGACAATTCACAGTGCCCAGCCACATATGACCCCAATTATGATAGTCTAATATGGGCAGCATCTTCCTGGAAACTGCTGGAAAAATAGTCTGGGATTTGGTGTACCCAGTACTAGACCAGGGCTACCACCTCCACTTGGACTATTTTTATACCAGCAATACGTTGTTCAAGTGTTTCGCTTCCAGACAAACTGCGGCATGCGGCACTGTTAGAAGGGAGAATCAGAGAGGTGTCCCCAAGTCGCTGCTAGGGAAAAAGCTCAGAAGACACGAGCAGCAACTGAGTGCAAGAAAATCTCCCTTTGTCCTTGTACAAAACAATTCTAACAACAATACATGGGCAAACCACCACCACTGTCCCAGTATGAGGTACCAGTGTAGCCGGACCATATATTGGATTACTATAAATACATGGCATGGGTGGATTTGTCAGGCCAGGTACTTCAGCCATATAACGCCATGGAGAAGTCGGGGGGGGGGGGTTAGTACAAGAAGATGGCCGTGCACATCAGACAGATTACGTGCCACAGTGACGTGCAGGCCTGGGGGGGAACCTTCCCTGAATTTCAAGAGCTGGTACTCAAGCAGCTGATGTTTAAAGACCAGAAAGGTGGGAGCGCTAGCACGTCTGGAAGCGAAGCCACATAACGCATTGTAACAGGGCAGCACTTTGAGGAACTTCTCCTGGAAAGGACACAGAAGAGGTGGAGGGTGTGCTCCAAAAGGGATAATAACAATATAAAAATATATACATACATACACATATACCTGAATTTTTTTCCAGGATTTATCACACGCCCCTGGATATATAATTGTAACCTGAACGATTTACCCTGATGCACACACATCTTATACATCATGCCATGCCACACCTTCCCTGCTGAGGTCTGCCATGTGCCCAGCCTGTTGATTATTCCCACATATGGCGCACTGCCGTACCTGGGAGAATCCGCATCATAATTTATGGGGTGTTTGTCTCCGGTGGCAGGAGCTTGGCACAAGATGACAATGGATATTTTGTACTATGCACAATCCAATATGCATCATCCTTGGGGTCCACCTGTGGGGTTAAAATGCCGACTACACTCCTGGTTTAAAATCATGGTGGGGTGTAGTTTTTAAATAGGGTCAATTCTCAAGGGGTATCTACTGTACTGACCCCTAAGGGCATCTACAAATGTTTTATGATGCCAAAAAAAAAAAAATTAAATGTCTGTGCTCCAAATGCCATTCTCTTCCGAGCCCTTCTGTGTCTCCATCTTGTAGATTCTTTTTAGGGCTAAATGAGAATAATCTTAAATAAAAATTGAAATTTCCAAATTTCCAATCCATTTTTATTTAATTCCAGAGAAAAAAATTAAAGGGTTAAAAGTCTTCTCAAATGCCGATTTGAATAGTTTGAGATTCATAGAATGGTGTTACTTGTGGGAGTATATAGTGCATAAGCCTTTATAGGGCACTTCAAAACTGAACTGAACACCAAAAATATAGAATTTTTCAAATCTCTAGAAAATCTGAGAAATTGCCAGCTAAACAAAAAAAAAAAAAAATCAATAAAATAATCAAATTGTGGAAATGAAGACCAATGGCAAAAGGTTTCTTAAAAAAAAAAAAAAGAAAAGAAATTGCTCACAGTCACAATTAAACAATCTGAAAATCTCAGGGATATTTTAAAGTGTTGAGAAGTTATTAACACAGGAAAGCACAAGTCGAATTTTTTTTTTTTTAAAAAAGGACCGAGCCATAACGTGGACAAACAGGTTGTGTCCTTAAAGGGGTATTCCCATGAAGAAGTTTCTTGAATATACTCACGATAACAAAATAAGATTCTCCAGTTTGCTGTTATTAACAAAAATACAGCATTTCACAGATATGAGTCCACCCCGTCTCAATCAGTCCTGGTGTACACCATTTCAGTTGCCCCTAGACACGACCCCGTTACTTCTGACTTGCGGTCGGGCCGCCATCTTAGACGTGTGACAGTGTGGAACTGAGATTTATCCCTTTACGCTGTGTGCTCCCTGCCAGATGAAAGTGTATATACACTTGTACCCTAATGTAACCACAGTGTCACCCCACAGAACCAGATGAAGAATAAGGTGTCTGCTTAGAGAATACCCACCCACACACTGGAATCTTACACCGAGAAGCCTAGAGTGTGATAGGAGCTAAAAGAGCAATTACACTGAGTAACACTGTAAAGTAAGGGGTAAAATAATCTTTATTGTGTTATCACTAGGGAATTGAGATGTGAGAATTTTGGAATTGGAAAACCTCTTTAAGGAGTTAAAGGCATGAAATGAAAAATGTTTGACCCATATTGGCAGTAGGGAAATGATACAGGGCAAGACCTCAAGAGGTGAAGAACGCAGCAATATCATCTGTGAGTGCGGAGAAAGCTTTCAATAGTGTGGTCTTGCCCTGGCTCAACAATGTTAAGTTAATAATTATAATAGGAGATCGGTTCTATAAAGCACTTAAACTTTTCTATAGCCAGCCCTAGGCTCAGACAGAATTCTATTAGGTAGGGGAACAAGCAAAAGGTGCCCCCAGTTTCACGATATAATTTAACTCTAGAACCAGTGGCAAGAAGGCAACAGATAAAATGGTGTTATTTGCAGATATTTGTATGAAGAAATTATACACAACTATGGACATTTTGAAGCACAAGACACGAGTAATTCTATTAGCTAGGGATAAAGCAAAAATGGGTTGGAATTGGGGGATGAATATTGTTTCAAGTATTGATTAGTAATGTCATAACTAGGTTATATGGTCTAAATTATACACCTTTGATTTAAAAAAATGGCACATTTAACAAAATGGAAGGACCTCCCCATTTTCATTTTTGTGACCAGGAATCCAGTGAAAATGGTGATTTTTCCAAGACTATAGCACATAATGCAGATCCTTGCTATTAAAACATGTTAGAAAGTGGAATGGTAGGTTTCAGAATTTCTCATAGAAAAACAAGAGCAAGAATTTTGAGGCTTAAAAGTAGTGTAGATTTGTACCGTGCAAGCCATGGAAAGCAGAAGAGTAAAGAAATCAGGCGATACCTTTTTGAGGCTAACAGAGTATATTTGAGGTCGAGCTTTCGAAAATACGAGTTCTTTTCGTCAAACATGATGCTATGCATGAAACTGCCTAATATGTATAAAATGCTGAGAATTTTCAGTGATCAAAGGATATTAACCCTCTAAGGACCTAGCCCTTTTGTTTTTTCATTTCCATTTTTCACTCAACACAAAAAATCTATAATTTTTTAAAAAATTTTAACACGTAAAGAGCTCTGTGACTGCTTGTTTTCTGTGTAACAAATTGCACTTCATAGTGGCAGTATTTATTCTTCCATGCAAATTGAAACAAATGCAGTGAAATTAGCAAAAAACACCCATTAGCGCTGTTAAAGATATTACACTGGACCCAGACGCCATCTTACATATTGTCGGACATTTTAAAGACTCAGCATTCATTTCATATAACTTTGTGTAGTGATAACTAAAGTTTGGGTTTGTCTCTCAGCACACAAAGACTTAGTGCTCACTAGCATCACCTAGTGGAAGGTATCCAGGCAAACACCTGGGAAGTTTCAGTATTTGCATGTATTAGACTCCTTTGAAAATGTCCTACGAAACCTGCCCGATATCGGATCACAGCCCCGTTATGATTTCTGTTAAGACACATGAAGGAAACAAAGTACGTAGCTTTAGGTTAAATCCGTACTGGATTTCGATTTTGGAACCGCAGATAGATATGGAGAATATCACCCAGGAATTCTGGTCCAGGAATTCTCAAGAGCAGGACAGTAGAATACTATGGGATGCTTTCAAAGCATTTATAAGGGGAATATATAGGAATAAGATCAGTCACGCTAGAAAGACCTTTGGGGTTAAGGAGAAAAGATTGAAGGAAGCTTTGGAGGCGGCAGAACAAGCGGTCATTTGTATACCCGGGGAAGTGAATAGATTAAAGGTCAATGAGGCAAGGGCCCAGTTACAGGACTTTTTGGACCAAAAAGCCCAACATAAAGTTTTCTTTCAGGGCCAAAAATACTTTGTGGAGGGTAGTAGATCCGGCAAATTATTGGCAAATATGGTACGGTCCTCTGGGGCTGGTGGCAGAACTATTGTGGCTATTAGGGATCAGGACGGTACCATAAAGAATGCCCCGGGACAGATTGCACAGGTGTTTAGGAGTTTTTTTTCTAATTTATATAGGACACAGACAGTAGTACAAGGGATAGAAATCGATAATTTTTTGGAGAAGGTGCCATTTCCTACGGTGTCTCATGTCCAACGGGATTATTTGGATTCTGAGCTACTGTTGGAGGAGATCTCTGAGGCATTAAACTTGTGCATTAGAGACTCCACCCCAGGCCCTGACGGGTTTCCCTTTAGCTTTTATAGGAAACATGAGAAAACACTGCTCCCACGTCTGCTGGAAACATTCAAGGCAGGGTTTCTCTCTGGTTCGGTATCAGGGACGATGGCGGAGGCCAACATTATACTAATCCCCAAGAAGGGTAAAGACGAGCTGGAAGTGGGGTCGTTTCGCCCAATATCACTACTAAACACTGACCTAAAAATACTGGCGAAGGCCTTGGCATGTAGACTACAGAAGGTAGTTCAGGACATTGTACACACGGACCAGAAAGGGTTTATCCCTAACCGAAAGATCAGTGAATGTATGCTCAGGATTCACTCAGCGATAGAGATGGGCCGGGGGGATCTCCGCTCCATCCTGTCCTTAGACGCGGTTAAGGCGTTTGACAGGGTGGAGTGGAGCTTCCTCTGGAAGGTATTGGCTAGGTTTGGTATAGGGGATAGATTTATTGGTTTTGTTAAAAGCATGTACTGTTGCCCGGTAGCTAGAATAAAAGTAGGGGATCTCTTTTCTGATTTCTTTTCATTATCTAGGGGCACCCGTCAGGGGTGCCCGCTATCCCCACTCCTGTTTGCTTTGTATATAGAACCCCTGGCAATAATGATTAGGGAAGATCCCGGGATTAAGGGGGGAGGGGCTTGTGGCATAAAGGACAAGATTTGTCTATATGCAGACGATATGGTAATGTATCTTAGCGACTCTTTGCAATCTGTCCCGAGAGCATTTCAGTTAATTAGAGAATTTGGAAGATATTCAGGGTTGGATATCAATTGGCAGAAGTCGATACTTATGCCACTATGTCCAGAGGTACAGGAATATTTCATGAATATGAACTTGTTACTATGTATGGACCAGTTTAAATATTTGGGCACGATGGTCACTAGAAGAATAAGTGATTTTGAGAGCACTAATTTAAAACCGTTGCTACAGGAGGTTAGGCGCAAGGTAGGGACCTGGAGTAAAATGCCACTCACAAAGGCTGACAAGATAGGTTTAATTAAAATGATCCTACTCCCTAAGATTTTGTTTACACTATCCGCCTGTCCAATTTGGATAGATGACAGTTTCTTTAAGCTACTGGAGGCTATACTGAACGACCTGTTATGGGGCCGAAAGAGAGTTAGGATAAAGATGTGTTATCTATATAATGCAATCGGAGAAGGGGGTTTAGGCCTCCCGTTTTTTAAGGGATATTATTTGTCAGCCCAGTTAGGCAATTTTGTCAATTGGGAGATGAATTCAATCCTGGCGAATCTGGTAGACCTGACGGAGGGCAAAGTTGGTAGCATTTTTGAGCTACTAGAATCCTCTCTGTTACTGGAAGCACCATTTTCTAAATGGGATTTATGTAGCTCTTTTCATAGGTCCTGGGTAGCACTAAAGGAGATGCTAGGCATTCAAGGTTTTCTAGAAGAGTCACCACTATGGCTAAATGATAAGTTGCCAGATCTAAAATCCCTACCGGGTAAGGGGTTCTGGGTTAAAAGAGGTGTGAAGTACATATCACAAGTAGTATTTGAAAATAAGGTCATTTCGTTTGAGCAACTAAAAACTAAACACGGGCTGCAAGGGAATCATATATTTATGTATATGCAATTGGTTCACGCACTGAAAAGGGGTAAACATTTGATTAAATTAAAAAAAGTATCACATGACTGTTTGGAGCTGATTAGAACAGCCACGAGCACTACCAAAATTGTATCTAAAATTTATAGACACGTTGTGAAGGAGCACTCAAATAAGTTTGTGCACGGGTCAAAGGTAAAATGGCAAGAGGAGATTGGGGCACTCGACAGCATTGAATGGGGGAGGATTTATAAGAACATGAAGGGATGCTCACTTAATTGGAATTTTAGGGTGATACAGTTTAGCACGGTCCATAGACTCTATTACACTCCGGCGTTATTATATCGGATGAAAGTCCGTGAAGACTCATGCTGCTATAAGTGTAACGGGTTGGACGCTAGCTTCCTGCACGTAGCCTGGGAGTGCCCTAGGATTAGGGAATTTTGGCTAAAAGTTTTTGAAATTACCTCCGCTAATTTGGGCTGGCAATGCGCTCCATCAGTCAGAACTGCTATTCTCGGGCTAATTGACCACGAGGGGGTCGACAGGGTCGAGAAAGATTTAATAGCAAAGGTGATGAATTTAGCACTAGTCTGTGTAGCTCGTAAATGGGGAGCTAAAGAACCTCCCTCTAAAAGTCTTTGGCATAATTTAACACTAAGAGTGGCTCAATATGAGAAAATACGCTGTAAGACCGAAAAGCGGTCAACTAAATGGGGAAAAATCTGGTCCAAATGGCATTAGGCATCAGCTTTGTGGGTTTTCCCTTTTTTTTTTTTTTTTTTTCTCTCCTGCTGTGGGGTTGGGGGGGGGGGGAGGGTGAAAAAAAAAAAAAAAAAAAAAGACTCAGCATTCATTTCATATAACTTTGTGTAGTGATAACTAAAGTTTGGGTTTGTCTCTCAGCACACAAAGACTTAGTGCTCACTAGCATCACCTAGTGGAAGGTATCCAGGCAAACACCTGGGAAGTTTCAGTATTTGCATGTATTAGACTCCTTTGTGCGCTTACACCCAATAGTGTTACATTTCCTGGGTGAGAACACCCAATTATAGTTGCTGCTTTCCTAATTACACGCCTTATGTAAAGTGCCTTATGGTTTTCTATAAATGTCGGTCCCTCAAACTTATCAGTTTGCTAACTTCCTGCAAGGACAGGTCTTGTCTTTTCTTTCAAGTTAGTCAAAATTCCAGCGCTGGACACAGACTCATTTAATTTGAAAGTCACCTTACAATGATTAGGGGTTTGAGCCACAGATAAAAAATCTATGAGAGAACTGTGTTCTTCTGGGCTTGGATTTACGGCTTTCACTGTGCCCCCCAAATAAAATGTTGGTGCGATCACGGGATACCAAATTTGTATAGTTTTTATAATGTTTTCATATATTTACAAAAATTAAAACCTGTACAAATTTTTTTTTAGATTTTTCCATCTTCTGTCGCTAATAACTTTTTCATACTTTGGTATAGGGGCTGTGCGTGGTGTGATTTTTTGCAACTTTTGATAGAATTTTTAGGGCTGTACGACCTTCAGATCACTTTTTATTGAATTTTTTATATTTTTCAAAATGGCAAAAGGACCATTTTCCTGTTTCCTGATACTGTTATATTATCATAGTATCATAGTATATAAGGCTGGAAGGAGACGCAAGTCCATCAAGTCCAACCTTCAAGAATTAAATAAATGTTTTATCCCCATAACCCGTGATATTTTTTCTCTCCAGAAAGTCATCCAGGCCTCTCTTGAACATGTACATAGAGTCGGCCATAACAACCTCCTGCGGCAGAGAGTTCCATAGTCTCACTGCTCTTACAGTAAAGAACCTTTGTCTATGGTGATGGTAGAATCGCCTCTCCTCTAGGCGTAGAGGATGCCCCCTTGTCCTGGTCACAGGCCTAGGTATAAAAAGATCTTTGGAGAGATCCTTGTACTGTCCGTTCAGGTATTTGTACATTGTAATGAGGTCTCCCCTCAGTCGTCTTTTTTCTAAACTGAATAATCCCAAATTTTGTAATCTGTCATTGTATTCTAGTCCCCCCATTCCCCTAATAATCCTGGTTGCTCTCCTCTGCACCCGTTCCAGCTCTACTATATCCTTTTTATATACTGGTGCCCAAAACTGTACACAATATTCCATGTGTGGTCTGACCAGGGATTTGTATAAGGGCAGAACTATGTCTTTATCATGAGAATCTATTCCTCTCTTGATACATCCCATTATTTTATTTGCTTTAGCAGCAGCCGCCTGGCTCTGGTCACTAAAATTAAGTTTACCATCCACCAATACGCCCAAGTCCTTTTCAGCTTCAGTTTTACTAAGTAATTGACCGTTTAGAACATAATTATACTTTTTGTTTCCATGGCCCAAGTGCATAACTTTACATTTATCTACATTAAACCTCATCAACCATTTCTCTGCCCATCCCTCAAGCTTCCACAAATCCCTCTGTAATGCTAAACTATCGACCTCTGTATTTATTACTTTACACAGCTTAGTATCATCTGCAAATATTGAAACTTGACTGTGTAAACCCACTACAAGGTCATTAATAAAAATATTAAAAAGAAGTGGCCCCAATACTGACCCCTGTGGCACTCCACTGGTAACATCAACCCAATCTGAGAATGTGCCATTAATGACCACCCTCTGTTTTCTATCACTAAGCCAATTACTTACACAGATTTTCTCCTATTCCCAGCAGTCTCATTTTATATACCAACCTTTTATGTGGCACGGTGTCAAATGCCTTTGAAAAGTCCAGATATACAACATCCACAGCGTCCCCCAGATCCAGTCTTGAACTTACCTCCTCGTAGAAACCAATCAGTTTAGTCTGACAGGACCGATCTCTCATAAACCCATGCTGACGCTGGGTTATAAGGTTGTGCACAGTGAGATACTCCAGGATAGCATCTCTAATAAACCCCTCAAATATTTTCCCCACCACAGCAGTTAGACTTACGGGTCTGTAGTTTCCAGGATCGCTATTTGATCCTTTTTTGTATATTGGTACCACATTTGCTATGCGCCATTCCTGTGGAACATAACCAGTCCTCAGTGAATCTTCAAATATTAAAAATAACGGTCTGTCTATCACCGTACATAATTCATGCAGAACCCGGGGGTGTATGCCATCTGGCCCAGGTGATTTATCTATCTTAGTGGTTGCGAGGCGGCGCCGTACCTCTTCCTGGGTTAAACTGTTGACATTATAAAAAGAATTTACATTATTCCTCATTGTGTCTTCCACCAGGGGATTTTCCTGGGTAAAGACAGTTGAGAAGGCGACATTCAGTAGATTGGCCCTTTCCTCATCTCCTTCCACCATGACCCCCATGTTATTTCTAAGGGGACCCACACTCTCTGTTTTTAGTTTCTTATCATTTATATACTTGAAAAATAATTTGGGATTATTTTTGCTCTCCCTGGCAATATTTCTTTCAGTCTCTATTTTTGCGGCCTTTATCTGTTTTTTACAGGATTTATTTTTCTCTCTATAATCCTGTAATGCCTCATCGCTACCTTCACGTTTTAGCACCTTAAACGCTTTATCTTTCTCGCTTATTGCTTTCCTTACAAGACTAGTTAGCCACATAGGGTTTTTGTTCCTTTTATGCTTTTTCCCATAAGGTATGTGTTTCTCACAGGACTTTTTCAGAATATATGAGAAAAAGTCCCATTTTTTGGGGGGGCTTTTGTCTTTGAGAGCATTATCCCAGTCTATGCCTTTTAGGTCTTCCCTTAGTTGATGAAAATTTGCCCTCCTGAAGTTTAGAGTGTTGGTTGCCCCTTCACTAACGTGCTTAGTAAAGCGTAATACAAAATCAATGATATTATGATCACTGTTCCCCAGGTTCCCCCCAACCTGTAGTTTTGATACCCTATCAGGTCTGTTGGTAAGGATAAGGTCCAGCAGTGCCCCCCCCTCTTGTTGGCTCCAGGACTAGTTGCGACAGGTAATTGTCTTTTGTTGTTGACAAGAACCTGCTACCTTTGAAGGACCTGCAGGTTTCTGCCCCCCAGTCAATATCTGGGTAATTGAAGTCCCCCATGATAAGTACTTCACCATGCTTTGAAGCCACATCCATTTCACTTATCAGCATTTCCTCTGCTGCCTCCATTATATTTGGAGCCTTATAACAAACCCCTAGTAATATTTTATTTTTATTTTTCCCTCCTCTTATCTCCACCCATAGGGACTCCACATTTGCGTTACTGATGTCATCTCGCAAGACGGGCTTGAGGCAAGAATTCACATATAAACAAACCCCTCCCCCTTTTTTATTTATACGATCCTTTCTAAAAAGACTATAACCATCTATAGTAACAGCCCAGTCATAGCTACTGTCCAGCCATGTCTCGCTGATACCCACTATATCATATTTCCGTTCCAACATCAAGAGTTCCAGTTCCTCCATTTTGTTTGTGAGGCTTCTGGCATTTGTGTACATACACTTTATATGGTTTTCCCTGTCCGTATTCCTTTTGTCCTTATTCCCCAATCTCATTCCAGCCCCCCTTCCTCCCCCATGGACTATGGCTCTTCCCAGCTCTCTATGTACACCGACTATTTGCCCTGCACAAGTGTAGTTGCCCTCCCCCCAGGTCTCTAGTTTAAACACTCCTCCAACCTTCTAGCCATTTTTTCCCCTAAAACAGTGGCCCCCTCCCCATTGAGGTGCAGCCCATCCCTACTGTAGAGCCTGTAGCCCACAGAAAAGTCAGCCCAGTTATCCATGAACCCAAACCCCTCCTTTCTACACCAACTTTTGAGCCACTTATTTACCTCCTTGATCTCCCGCTGCCTTTCTGGTGTGGCACGTGGTACAGGCAGTATTTCGGAGAAAATTACCTTTGAGGTCCTTGCCCTGAGCTTATGGCCTAAATCTCTGAAATCATTTTTAAGGACCTTCCACCTACCTGTTACTTGGTCATTAGTGCCAATGTGGACCATGACCGCTGGTTCCTCACCAGGCCCTCCCAGTAATCCATCAACCCGATCCGCAACATGCCGAACCCGAGCACCCGGCAAACAACACACTGTTCGGTATGCACTGTCTTTGTGACAGATTGCCCTGTGTGTTCCCCTAATAATGGAATCTCCCACTACCAGCACCTGTCTGACCTTACCTCTGCTCCCATTACCCTTCTTACTGGAGCACACATTCCCCTGGTTGCTAGCGGCCACATCTTTCTGCAGCATTGCTACCCCAGAGCTGATATCCCCCTCATCCTCCAGCCTGGCAAACTTATTGGGGTGCACCAGATCAGGACTAGACTCCCTACAACTCTTCCCTCTACCCCGCCTTCTACATGTTACCCAACTAGCTGCCCCCTCACTCTGCACCTCCATACTTCCCTCCCCACACCCATCTTCCCCAGAGAGTTTCTGCTCCAGGAGCAGCAAACTTCGTTCCATATTATCAATTGCCCGCAGCCTTGAAACTTGCTCATTTAGATCCAGAATCTGGGCTTCCAGATGAGCAATTTTCACACACCCCACACAGCAGTATTCCCCCTCGAACGGCTGTTCAAGGAAAGCATACATGGCACAGGATGTACACCGTGTAGCAATGCCACTTATGGAGTCCATTATTCTAATGGGGATTACAATAGAATTATGCACAGAAAGAAGAATTTACAGTCAAAGTAACACAGAACACAGAAGTTACCTGCTAAAGCCCCTCAAACTTAAGTCCCTTAAACGTAAGTCACACTTAAGACACTGCACACACTTCAGATCAATGCACACTCGCTGCCAAGCTCATACACTCGCTTTGCTAATGCTTTTTTAAAAGTTATCTGCCACAAAAATCTGCAGAGCTCACTGCACAAGATCTGGCTGCAAAATATGATAGATCAGGCATTTTGGACTCGGCGATACCTAATGTGTTTATGATTTTTACTGTTTATATTTATATTAGTGTAGACAAGGTGGGAAGAAAATATGATTTTTTTTCTATTAACAAGCCCTTCTTACAAAATATTGCATTCTATGGCAGATATGTGGATGACATTTTGCTGGTGTGGCAAGGAGAAAAGGGAAAGTCAGATTTTATAGTACATATCAACAATAACTAAATAAATCTATGGTTTACGTCTGAGGCACCATCCCTTATAATATATATTTTTTGGACATTAAGCCAACAGCTGCAGTCAATCATAATGTTATCACCACCATGTACACAAAACCCTTGGTATAGAATTCCATTCTATCTGCATCAAGCTGTCATCCTTCCCATACCAGACGCATCAGCATTTTGGCTTTTATGCCAAAAAAAAAAAAAAACATACTACAGAAACAAAAAATTGTATACCGGTTCTCAATCAGGATACCATCTTATATGAAGTTATAAAAAGATGTACACAGATGTGTCGCTAAATGAAGTAAAACACTGGGTAATATTTTGTCCAAATTTATTTAATCCAAAAGAAAAAAAAAACAACACATGGTTATCTGTAGAAGGTTTCCATAAATGTAGGGGTTCCAGATGTAATGTGTGCATCTTTGAGGACAACATGACTTTGGAGTCTAGGGTTAACAAAAATGAAATCAGTACCATAAAAACATGTATTAACTGTGACACACATGTGGTGTATGTTAACCGCTGTACATGCTGTGCTAGACAAATATTAAAAATCCGGATTTCCCAACACATAACAGGCATTAAGAACATTAATGCCTCTTGTACTTCTTTATTGAAGTTCTTTTTTGCATTGAATTAGTGAACTGTCCGGCCAGGGAAGGGGCTTGGAGGAAAGTCCACAAAAGAGAAGCTTTATGGATCCTAGTGCTTAATTCTAGATACAAGCAGTACATGGGTTACATACAAGATAGGGTCCGTAGGTTTGTTCTTAAGATTAATTTGTATGCAAGTCAACTGTATATTTTATAATTGTAGTTCAAGGACTTTTTTTTTGCACCAGTGACAATTAAGAGTTTCAAAATTTTTTGCTGTACTGGGACCAAGGATTATCAATAAAACTTCATTACAGACACTTAAGCTGATTATTGCAGTCTGGGACTATAGTAAAGCATCCAGAGAGCTTATATTGTACCTTTCATTAGCATCTGCAGTGTGACTAGGCAGTCGCCTATTGGGAGGTGCTGGAAAGGAGCAGTCCCCCCACCTTTGGGAAACAGCTTCTCAATGTGACCGTTTCAAATATATGAAAACACCCATCACTGGGTTAAGCGACGCCCCCTGCTCCTCTACAGCCAACCCCGAGTGTGGGGAGTTATTCATATATTTGAAAAGGTCACATGTTTCCCAAGGGTGGGGGGGGGGAACTGCTCCTTTCCAGCCCCTCCCAATTGGCAACTGCCTAGTCACACAGCAGATGCTAATGAAAGGTACAATATAAAAAAATTTTTCTGTAAAACCTATTTTTTTTATACAAAAACACTTTGGCAGTGTATGTACTATGCTCTGTGGGTACTGGGGGAGTGCTAAAAATGGGTCTCCTAGTGACAGGTTCCCTTTAACTTTCCGTATCATGACGTAACTGTACGTCATAAGATGTGGGTAATTGCTGCACCATGACGTACAGTTAAGTCATGGTAATCATACAGGCTCAAATCAAATACAACAAATGTGAAAAATCACTAACAACAAAACAAAAAACCACACTATATATTGGGTATCGCCAGGTCCGCAACAATCTGTACAATAAGTCAATGAACCCGTAGAGTGAAAACAGTAAAAAAAAAAAAAAATTAAAAATAAAATTTAAAAAAAGGGAAAAAAGGGTTGAAAACCTCAAAGTTTAAAAATTTTTTACTTTGGACCTCATAAAAATGGATAAACAGTGATCAAAAAGTAACATTTAAAAAGCACAGCTTGTCCTGCAAAATACAAGCCCTTAATAACATGGTGATGTATAAACAAGCAAATTTAGCACAGGATGAATTCTATATAAAGCTATAAATGGGGTATTCGTGTTAAAAACACATTACTAGGGTAGTGTGAACGGCCAGGAAAATTAAAAATGTATCAATTCAAACGGCTCTGAATGGTGCTCCTTACGTTTTATGCCCTGTCATGTGTGCATAAAGCACATGGCAGGCCACATATGGGGGAGTCTGCATACTCTGGTATAACTGGGCATTACATTTTGTGGAGTTTCTAATCATTTCATACATTGCGACTGATTAATATTTTCTTAGACAATACATTAATTTTGACCACAAATTACAGTTTGTAAATTCCACCTCCATTTTGTTGTAACCCCTGTGAAATACCATAAGGTTTAACACAAAGTTAAATTTTTCATACATTGAGGGGTAAAGTTTCTAAAATTGCTTAATTAAGGGGTTTTACTGTTATTTAGGCCTCCCAAAGTCACTTAATGCTGAGCAGCATTTTTTTCATAAAAAAAATGAGAAAAAAATTCTGAACCTCCCAACAACCTAGAAAAAAAAAGGATGCATAAAGAGGTATGCCAACATAAAGACAACATTTGTCAACTGTTAGTGATGAAGTTATTAGGGTGGTATGACTAGCTCCCTGAAAAGCATAAAATTTAGAACTTTGAAATTAATTGTTAGAAATTGCCAAATTTCTTTTTTTTTATAACTAAACAAAAAGATAGTGATAATATTACCATTCTACAGTTTGTTATTTCTAATTTTTAGTTAATTTTCCTCCTTTGTGTTGAATCATTCTGTCCTGTTATGAGTCATTAGCCTCCATTTGCTTTTTACAGACATACTGCCCAGTGACCCTTCCTGGCTGTCTCCGCAACCCAGGAAGTCCCTTTTGATCAGTGCTATTCCTTAATTGGTAGAATTGACACCTTTGGCCAGAGATGGTCCAGGAAGTGGGGGATGAAAAGAACCCGCAGACTTTAGTTTTTCCCTCCAAATTTAGACAAAGCTCTCCATAACTGGGGCATAATTCATAATTATATGTCCCCAGTTACACAGGACAGTTATGGGGTCTAGACACACTCCTGGAGCGAAAATCAGAATGTTAGGACCAGGGGAAGGCAGACAATAGCAGAACACCCCTGATTTTAAGCTAAGACACCTCGAGTTTGGAATGTTGTTGATGGGAATAACGTACCCGTTTGGTTGGAAGGCATGGCACAATTGTGCCATCTACCAATCAAAAGTTATGGGGTTTCGATAAAAATCCAGACCCAAAAAGTACCTCACTGATGGGAGGGGGATAGAAAAAGCTCCCCCTCACAGTGACATCACAGTCAGGGGTGGGGGTCAAAATTCCCATGGGTTTAAATTAGTGAAACAGCCACATTGGGTTGTTCAGTCTGGGGACTCTGACAATAGAAGGCTGGATCGATGTCTATGCCCAGTCCTCGGGCCAAAGAATTTCTTCCTATTTCAGTAGCAAGAGTTTTTTGTTTCTTTCTTCCCTGTTTGTAAGTATTGTATGTGTATTGTTTTTAATCTTTTTCATTTTATCAAAAAATGTTATTCTTTGAGTGTGCTGCATTTTTATGTAACTTAAAGTGTTAACTTTTAATTAGTCTCTGCTTGTAGCCTTAAAGAATCGGAGTCTCTGAAGGGAATCACGTTACTAGAGGTATTTGTTAGCATAGCCTATGTAGTAAGCGATTGCATGTTCTGTGTGAATTTATCCTGTATAAGTAGTGAGTGCATGTGCTGAGTTATAATCAGGATGCATTGTCTGTGTGGTTGAGGTGACTACGGCCTTCTTTGCGTGGCAGTGGATTGCTGAGATTGCGTGGGGGTGCTGAGATTGCGTGGAGTAAATTTAGCGCTAGGACGCCATTTTGTGGAAGTGGCAGAGCTAAAGGGCTAAATTCTGGGACTTCATAGAGTAGGTATCCCCGTGTGTGAGTCGGGTTCGTGACAGATAGGTGACATAGTGGTGGGATAGTGTATAATTTTTTATTACACGGTTAAGGCTTTAAGTGTTTGGTTTAAGCAAATAACACTTTCACTTAAGGGCTGGAGTTTTCCTAATACAACAGTCCACAAGCAAGAGACTCCGTGCACTCAAAAACTTATCAGTCAATATACATCAGTCAAAACAGTTCCCCTTCCCCTCTTTTCTATCTTTTGTTTGCATAGTTAGACTACTGCTACGATGGCTGATTTGCTGGGTCTCTGTGCGGAGAGCGGGCTAATATCAATGGGCCAGAACAAGGCAGAGATAATTCAAACGCTGGTGGCGTTTGATGTGCAGTCCCATCCTTCTATGGAACCGGACCAGGGACCTCCAGCCTCATAGGAACCGATAGGAGATGTCTCGCAGCAACCGGCTGGGCATGTCGGCGCCAGCGGTATGTACACTTCTCTTTCTCTACTTCTCCAGCAGATCGGTGACTGTGATCCTAGCCTCAGGATGCAGCTATTGATGCAAGAGCGCCAGGAAGCGCTGGAAGCTGCCCGAGCAGAGAGGGCGGCTGTGGAATGCAAAGCAGAGCGAGAGTTTGCTGAACAACAACGCAAAGCAGAGCATGAGCTGCAGATGGCCCAGATACAGCTCCAACAACAGCAAAGAGCTTCACCAAAGAGTGAGTCCATGTACAGTGTTTCTTTTAGGCCCCGCCTGGATTGTTTTCCTGTCCTGGAGAATGATGGGGACCTGGATGTCTTTTTGCAAGGATTTGAGAGGGTCTGCAGGCAATTAACTGCCGCCTGCTGAATGGGCCTGATACCTTACCCCTGGACTTAAGGTAGCCTTACCTGCCTCTGTCGAGCATGATTATGGGGCTATAAAAAGGGCTCTGATACAGCGTTTTAACCTTACTCCAGAGGTATACAGAGTGCATTTCCGTACTGTCAGGCGGACAGATATGAATAGTTATGTGGAAATTGACAGGAAATTGCTAAACCTGGTGAAACAATGGCCCAGAGGATGGGGTGGACCACCCTAGAGGAGATTGATGACCTGATCGCCATGGACCAATTTATTCACACAAGTACTGCAGAGTTGCGACAATTCATACGAGAACGGGAGCCAAAATCCTTGGAAAAGGCTGCCCAGCTGGAGGATGTGTTTGCTGCCAGCAGCTGCAGGATGGAAGGGGTGTAAACCCCCTGTTAACTCTTCTACAGTTTTCCACAAAGCTTCTGGGGCATCTCCATCATTTAAGCCTACTGGAGACCAACGCAGGTGTTTTATTTGCAACAAATCGGGGCACATCAGCACTTCTTGCCCTGAGAAGAGGAAGACCACCCCTTTGCCCAAACCAACATAGTCTTCACCACCTTTTTTGTTTGTGGGTGGGAGTAAGCGGGTGGTTGGTGACAACCTACAGGAAGTTACTGTGGGTGACAATGTCACAATAGGGTTGAGGGATACCGGTGCAGAGATGTCCCTTGTGCACCCCTCACTTGTCAAGCCAGAGGATCTCATCCCAGGACGGACTATTACAGCTGCTGGAGTTGGAGACCCCTGCATTGCCCATGGCCCGGGTGTATCTGGATCGGGGGGTGGGGAGAGGGATGACAGACGTGGGGGTAACGGATAAAATTCCCACCAATGTGTTGTTGGGGGGACCGACCTTGGGCTTCTGGTCTCTAGATATAATTCAGGATGCCGATGAGGACACTGGCATCCCTGGTGCCTCACGCGAGTTAAACCCTGTAAAAGCTGATATTGTTCGGACTGTGCCTACTGTAGACTGTGAAAATTATGCATCATGTGATATTGTTGAAATGTGTAGTAACAATTTACCTGTTTCTAACCTAGCTTTTAATGCCATAGACCAGTGATGGCGAACCTTTTAGAGACGGAGTGCCCAAACTACATCCTAGACCCACTTATCGCAAAGTGCCAACACAGAAATTTGTTTTGTGATTTATACTCCCTCCTCTGTCACATCTTTTATTCATAATCGCACCATGAGGACACCAATAAAGCAGAAAATAGAAGAAATTTGGATGATCATTGTAACTTTCCTCCAGGGTCCCCTACACAGGAAAAATTATCAGGGCCGGAACAGGAGCTACAATGATTAATCCAGATCTGTCCACACATTCCCAATCCCTCCAGTAGTCCCAGGTAGAGCTGTCACTTTAAAATAGCTCTGTGCACAGCAAGTCCTGGGCTGTCTGGGACTGCAGGAAGATACCTGAAGTCCTCTCTGGTGATGGCCTGGGTGCCCACAGAGAGTGCTATGAGTGCCACCTCTGGCACCCGTGCCATAGGTTCGCCACCACTGCCATAGACCATGAATGTGAACATAGTAATGATAGAGTTTAACTGTGTTAATAATGTGGCTAAGAGTGGCAGTATGTTAACATCCAAAGCTCTGTGGTGTGTCCGTGTCCGCTGTAACTCGCAGTCGGAGTCTTCAGGAAACTCACCGTTGCCTGAGCCCTGAACCTCCTGCTGTCTGGGTTACAGAGGAACAGGAGCAGACTGACAGCCTGTCACCAGCGGCAGCTCAGGTAATCGCTTCATCCTGACAGTTGTGGATTACGCCACACGTTACCCACAGGCCGTGGCATTGTCATTCACCCGGACTGACAAGGTGGCAGATGCGCTCCTCACCATATTCTCTCGTGAAGGGTTCCCCAGAGAGATGCTCACAGATCAGGGGACCCAATTTATGTCTCACCTTATGCAGTGCCTCTAAGAAAATACAGGGGCAGCACTTGGTAGCCAGTGCTTATTACCCGCAGACCAATGGCCTCCTCCAGCGGTTTAATGGGACCCTCAAACAAATTCTCCGGACTTTTGCGGATACCCATGAGAAGGACTGGGATCGTTATCTACCACACCGGCTATTCGCTTACAGAGGTATCGCAGGCATCGACTGGATTCTCTCCCTTTGAGCTTCTCTATGGCAGGAAGGTACGGGCCCATTAAATCTCATGAAGGAGTCATGGGAGGGAGAATTACGGTCAGAGGTCTCTGTAGTTGACTGTTCTGAAGTTCAGGGACAGACTGCAGGCATTGACAGGGATTGTGCAGGAGAACCTGACTCAAGCCTAGGCCGATCAGAAACGGTGGTATGACAGGAACGCCAGGGAGATAGTGTATGAGGTGGGCCAGTAGGTGTGGGTCCTGATCCCCACTACCCAAAACAAATTCCAAGCAGCGTGGGAAGGCCCGTATCCCATTCATCAACGCCTAAATGACGTGAACTATGTAGTCACGATCGACCATGTTCGCAAGATGCACAAGGTTTTTCATGTGAACATGATCAAGGCTCATCATGATAGGGATACGTGCGTCCTGCCTGTTTGCAGCATATAAGAGGAGGGAGGAAGGGAGGCCTTGCCTGACTAAGTGGCATCCGCACAGGACGGAGGGTCATTGAGGATGCCATAGTCAGTGCCCAGCTGTCTTCATCTCAGAAATCCCAGCTGAGAGAGACAACCCATACCTTGACATTTTCACAGGTAAACCAGGAAAAACCCTACTAGCCTCTCATCACGCAGACACAGGGGAACACCCATCAGAGATATCATCCAAATTTTCAACTAATTTGAAGTACAATGTGTAACAAGATAACTGTCTCAAAACACCCTGGATTTGTTAAATACAGACGGTCCCCTACTTAAGGACACCCGACTTACAGACAACCCACAGTTACAGACAGACCCCTCTGCAGAGGTCGCATTAACGCCTCACCAAGCGTCATAGACGCATGCTGAGGCACCATTACCCCCCAAAATAATTGCCATGCGTCAAAGTACGCATGGCAATTATTTCCTGTAGAGCTCAGGCTGAGTGGTTCGGCGCTCCGCAGGACACGTGACGCAGTGATCTGTGTCAGCGGCGCGTTGGAGAGACCCGAAGCGACGGCGCAGTCCTCGGGGGAGACATGCGGGCTGCTGCTCCAGCTCCCCCTGCAGGCCCGTGTGTCAGCGTTTATGTGATTCTAGCGGGACCGGAAAGCAGGGCCAGGTGAGTGCAAACCCCGACCACACAGTACTCACTGCACTCTATGTATGTAGTGTGTAGCGGGGGCATGCTGTGTGTAGCATGTGTGTGCCCTAGGTGTAGCGGGGGCATGCTGTGTGTAGTATGTGTGTGCCCTATGTGTAGTGGGTATGCTGTGTAGCGAGTGTGCCAGGTACTATGTGTAGTGAGCAGGGGCATCCGGGGCTCGTGCGCAGGATCTTTTGGCCTGTGCCCTGGAACTCCCCGGGCATCCTACCCTCTCTCAACACGATCCGTGTCCTGCACGGATCGTGATAAGAACGTTTGCTGTCACTGCTTTCCCCAGCAGCTCAGCCTCCGGTGAATAATAGTCACAGAGGCTGAAGGACCTGTGAAGATGTCATTGTCACATGACCTGCCGGGGAAAGCAGTGCACAGAGAGAGAGCTGCATCTGTGAGGTAAGGGGGGCTGTGTGCGAGGCACATTCCTTACTGGGGGGCTGTGTGCGAGGCACATTACTTACTGTTGGGGCGTGATGGGTAACACGCACCTGGTTTTGTTTAAATGCAAGACAAAGTGTGAGCGCTGCCTTACAGTATTTGGGGGGGATTGTTGGGGGCAGCAGCAGGATAACACTTCCAGGGAACCAAGATGTAGGGACAATGAGGAACATAAGATGTGGTGATGCCTAATGGAGAAGATGGAGGAGACGCCACCTGCAGTCACTAGAGGGAAAAAGTAGTGATTTCTCTGGTGTTTCTGTAGCTGTATACACTGTCAGTAAAGTTGTTATGCGAGGGGTTATGTACAGGAGGGGGCATTACAAAAAGAGCGCTACATATGTATTGGGGCCTGTGCCCCGGATCTTTTACAACCCTAGCAACGCTGCTGCGTAGCGAGTGTGCCCTCTGTCTAGTGGGGCTGCTGCGTAGCGAGTGTGCCCTCTGTCTAGTGGGGCTGCTGCGTAGCGAGTGTGCCCTCTGTCTAGTGGGGCTGCTGCGTAGCGAGTGTGCCCTCTGTCTAGTGGGGCTGCTGCGTAGCGAGTGTGCCCTCTGTCTAGTGGGGCTGCTGCGTAGCGAGTGTGCCCTCTGTCTAGTGGGTATGCTGCGTAGCGAGTGTGCCCTCTGTCTAGTGGGTATGCTGCGTAGCGAGTGTGCCCTCTGTCTAGTGGGTATGCTGCGTAGCGAGTGTGCCCTCTGTCTAGTGGGTATGCTGCGTAGCGAGTGTGCCCTCTGTCTAGTGGGTATGCTGCGTAGCGAGTGTGCCCTCTGTCTAGTGGGTATGCTGCGTAGCGAGTGTGCCCTCTGTCTAGTGGGTATGCTGCGTAGCGAGTGTGCCCTCTGTCTAGTGGGTATGCTGCGTAGCGAGTGTGCCCTATGTGTAGTGGGTATGCTGCGTAGCGAGTGTGCCCTATGTGTAGTGGGTATGCTGCGTAGCGAGTGTGCCAGGTAAAGGTTTGTTCTTAAGTAGAATTTGTATGTAAGTCGAAACTGTATATTTCATAATTGAAGTTCTAGACAATTTTTTTTTCTTTTGTCCCAGTGACAATTGAAGTTTCAAAATTTTTGCTGTAATTGTACCAAGGATTATCAATAAAGCTACATTACAGACCTTACAGCTGATCATTGCAGTCTGGAACAATATTAAAGCATCCAGAGAGCTTCACCAGAGGTCACAGTGGGCAGAGGGGTCCGTCTGTAACTATGGGTTGTCTGTAAGTCGGGTGTCCTTAAGTAGGGGACCGCCTGTACTTTTCTTAGCACATTAATTAAAGGTCCTTCTCTCAAGGTCTGTTGATTTAACTAGCGATTCATAACTAGATATAAATAGTATAGTATATAAGGCTGGGAAAAGATACCAGTCCATCAAATCCAACCTTTAAGAATTAAACAAATGTTTGTTCCCCATAACACTTGATATTTTTTTTCTCCAGAAAGGCATTCAGGCCTCTGTTGACCATGTACAGAGAGTCCACCATAACCTCCTGCGACAGAAAGTTCCATAGTCTCACTGCTCTCACTACCCGTCTGTGAAGAATACCTTAACATTTCGGGGCCCTGAAGGGTACGCAAGATCACTTAATTATACTTTTATAGACACCAGCAGAAATCACAAGTTAAATGATTTAAAGTTGTCCACACAACTACCGGCAGCAGATATGGCACAACAATAAATCACAACCCTGAATGGCTATAAAGATCCCTTTCACTAGCCTCAGTGAAACCGAACCTTAAAATCAACCTAATAAGCTGCTACCAGTTCTATTTTGATATTTGCCCAGTACGCAAGAGATTTTATAAAGGGTGGGGAACCAACCCAGTTAGATCTCGATACACAAACCCAACATTGGTGTTTCTCGGTTATATACATCTAAGAGCAACAAAGGTTACATATTATATTTAATTGCCTTAGGGGCACTCTAGACAAAACAGTACATACAATAGATATAGAGGAGAGAGAGATATAGATATATATATAATATAGAGTAGATACGTATATATAGATACTACAAGTATCAGCAGTTCAGCATGTTAGTTACCTCATGTGTGGAACCTAAATAGTTAACACCTTAAGTTCTTCCTTTTCACTTGATGTATTGGGTTCCCAGACAAAAGACTAGGAGCATCAGAGGTGTCTAATTATATCAGGTGCAGACACACCTCTGTCCACCCCCAGGAGGGGTCGTGGGTCCTTCCAACCTGGTATTACATCAGAAACCTTGGAGAAGTCATAGCTTCTCAAAGGGAAGTTATAGGGTCAGGGTTCTGGCATTATCGGACACGGGTGAAACCCTGGATCACTTGGATACCAAACCTGACCCATTTGCCATGGTCCTATCGAGAGATTTATCTCTCTGGACCCAAGAATGCTAAAGAGACTTACCGGCTATGGCGAGGGCTCAGCCAGTGAGCCCTCTCCATGCAGCGGCTCCTGACGCGTGTCATACTATTATTATTAGCTCACTCAGTGGATTATATTAACCATTAGAGACCCTGAGGTTGTGTAAATAGAGGCAGATCTCATCATAAGTACTAGATGTAAGTAGGAAAAATCTTATGACATTTATCTAGTGACACTTTATAGCTAATTGAAAATGAGAAATATGTTTTGACAACTACAGTCA
The DNA here is from genome assembly GCF_040894005.1 of Engystomops pustulosus. Taxonomy (NCBI): domain Eukaryota; kingdom Metazoa; phylum Chordata; class Amphibia; order Anura; family Leptodactylidae; genus Engystomops; species Engystomops pustulosus. The sequence continues at coordinate 107,103,901 of NC_092416.1, read as the reverse complement.
AAAACGGAACAGTTATTGTATTCTATAGTCTGCAATTAACATGCAATTAATGGTGCAATGTCTGCTAGGACTGCCAAATATCATTACACCAAACCTATCGCTACAAATCGGCAAGCAATTAGTAGGCAGTTTGTTACATATAGAATAAATATTGTGTCATGGGTTTCTCAGGTGGTCTACTGAGAAAGCCCTACAATAATCACGTCAAAGTTAATCAAAGAAAGAGTACCCCGAGCCGACCCTCATACCCTTTGATCTATCTCATCTTTCAGATCGATCACTGATGCCGAGGACCTCTACATGCAATGCAAAAGACTCGAATACACAGTTTTAAATAGCTGTAAATAAACAAGCACTATCATATTTACTAATCACGAGTTGTACTCTCAGTTTGTTACATAGCTCTATATTTCTGTCAAACACAGGGGCCAGCCAATCAATGATGGAAAGACTTCATGAATACCGGTAAGTGTGGTATGTGAACCACATGGCTGTGAATCACTTCAGAGGTCTGTCTCTCTAATTTTGCAGCATAAGAAGTGCAAATTTTTGTATCTGTATAAGTTATCTGTATAAAGTGAATAATTTTTAACAAAATAATTTCACAATTGCTTTGGAAACTCCTGCCCTTTAACCCCTTACCAACATGCAGCGTAATAGTACGTATTTTTAGTGTGTTGGCTTTGAGATATTACCTACTGTGCATGGGACTACGCTCCACATTGTTTGGTATTTGATTTTACCGGTAACACCCGTCATCAGTGCTAGCACCGATCACGGGTGTTATGTCGATCACCAACAGCAGCTTCAAAAAAAAAAAAAAAAAAAAAGGCAGCTCATGGGGGTCGCCATCTTGCCAAGGATAGTCGCTTAGGGAATGGTGATCCGTCGCCATGACAGCCTTGGGTCTTCCGAAGACCCGAGGCAGTCTTGTTTTAACCCTTTCATTACAATGTGCTATCAGCATATTGTAATGAATGAGGAAAATTCCCACATACTGCAGTTCAGCAGTATGGCAGTATAGGATCGAGTCGATCAGACAACCTAGGGAGTACCCTAGGGAGTCTGAAGTACCCTAGGGAGTCTGAAAAATAGTAAAAAGTTATAATAAAAAAAAAAATAAAAAAAAATAAAAATCACCCCTCTTTCCCTAGAACTAAATATAAATAAACGTCCAAAAATGCCTGATCAAAATATAATAAAGTTTTTTCACTGTGACATGTCATTTGGAGTACACAGTGAAAGCCATAAAATTGAAGCTCACAAGAAAATGGTGCAAGTGAGTTTTTCCACCATTTTCACTGAATTTGGAATTTTTTGCCCACTTCCCAGTACATGACATTTGGGAGCAATTGGAAGCTGCTAGTAAAATTTACAGTTCACTATTGAGAGAACTAAAAATGGGCAGTTGTTCATATTTCACCTTGAACATCACTCTGGAGAATCTCTGTGAAGACCAAAAACAGTGCCTCTTCAAAGCCATTAACAGCAGCTGGGTTGGATCTGCAGGTAATTCTTATGGACAGGCAAATAGACTCAAACAGGTAATGGTTAAAATGTGGCTTGCTGGGATTCTAAGGAGGAAAGGGAAAAAAAAAAAAAAAGAAAATAAGTACAGAGCATGTCAAAAATCAATACTGTATAAAACCAGGCAGCGAGACTTACCTTACTAACAGCAAGCAGCTTCTGTGTAAGTTGTGGGATGACTGAAGGGATGTATGGGATGATGGCCTCCTGCAGCAGGGAGAAGCTTCTCATGATTGCTAACAGAAAAGCAAAGACAAATTATGTAAATTAGGTAATGTATGTTTCTCTGCTACTAGTGTAATTTTAAAGACTTGTAACCATTTATCAGCAGGCATTGTTAAATGGTGACAAGTCCTCCACATATTACCTAAAATTAGTTGCCAGTGAGGCAGTTTTCCTGATACGCAAATAAGCCTTTCTGACTCATCTCTAGTGTGTTTTACTCTTCTCTCCCAGTGTCTCTTCCAATCATTACCCTGCCTCCTTGTACTTAGGAACTGTCTGCTAAAATTCAACTACAGAAATATGAAGCTCTATTTACTTATAGGAATATTGTGTACAATTTTTACACGGTGCCTTGTTACATTCATGTTATGTGACCAGAGTGAAATCTCAGATCCTTTAGTTTCCTAACATAAGAAAACTGTACTCCATATATGTGATCACATGAAATCATAGCAGCATACATGGAGGATGAAGATAAGTTGAAGTCCAAGGAGGCAGATATGATTTCATGTGATCACATACAACCTTGCTAATATAAGGACGTTAAAGGACCTGCAATGAAATGACTCTGCTCACGTGACATGAACTGCTGTTTAGGAGGAGTAGATGGCAAGGGCGGCTGAAGCGGACACACCCCATCTGATGCCAGGTAATGATTTAAGATGATTTAAATGTATGTAAGGGAAACAATTGTCAGTTAATAGGACTTTAAGAACCTGCCACAACCTGTATATGTGAAAATGCGACGACATATTCCCTATAAATAGGTCTTATTTGCATTGCATGCAGGTGGTCATGTCACATAGATATGGCAAATAGGATAGAAAATGGCCACATGTAGTGATTGCTTTTCTGCTAGCTTGTCCTGCCTACTTACCTTTCATGATGTATTCATTCTCTGAGGAGCCAGGTGACGTGAGTGCTTTAAACAGACTTGACAAAAGTTGTTCTGCGCAAGGTAACATGTCTGTGGCTGAAATGCTGAGGACGAGAAACCATGATGAAGAGTGCCTTTATTTGATGTAACAGAAGACTTGGGATAGATTCATCACTCCGTCTTGAAACACAAGTCAGAGGGGCTTGGGCCAACTGCAGCTGCGTTTCTACTGAAATGCAAGCGATCGGCCCACAACACTTCTGAATTGTGTTTCAAAACACAATTCAGGCACGTCTGTACACAAAGTGGTTTTCACAGTAAGGAGTGTACTCCGCAAGTTATGCAAATACAGCAGAAGTAATTTTACAGTTTTCAGGTGTTCACTAAGCAAACTAATAGGTGCATAATTAATTCAGAAAGTCTGGACTACCCCAGATTTATTGTACAGCATCAGGAAACTCCTAAAACCTATCAAAGGGTCAGCCACAAAATTAAAGTGGGATGCAAAAGAGTGGTCAGGAGGCTTCCTATACACTGTAGTCAAGTTAATTTATCTATATGCTTCTCAAGAGCTGTATTGAAAGTTGGTCACACGGACAGCAAGCAGAACCTTACAGGGTAGCGTTAGCTGCACCTCCTCTCATTGTGAACAATCGTTCCAGTGCATGTGCGGCATACGTGTGAACAACAATGCTATCTGACTTCAGGTGAGAGATTAGCAGTGGAATTGCCACCAGAATCTGCTCTTTAGGAACCTGCAAAACAGGAAATGCATGTTTAATCTTAAATTATGCATGTTAGTAGCACAGCCACAAACTTTTCAACAAGCTTTGCATTATGCAAGAAGTAAATATTTTAGCATGTCCCCCTACAGCAAAGTTCTGTATTGAAGAGTGTCAAATAAAAAAAAGCTTTTTGAGGTAACAGCAAGTCATAGCACCTAGGTATCAACCCCAAAGCTAAAAGTGGTCTGCAAACTGAAAATATAGGCTGCCACTTTTACTTTACCGAGAAAAGATTGCAAGTCACAAAATGGCTAGAAACTGTTCAAGTGTGCAAAAACTAAACTACTGATATTGTTACGTCAGATGAAAAGTTAAGTTTTCCTCGGGTAGAACGGCTCAGAACGAAGGTACAGCCACCTGCAAAACGGGTCAACATTACCTTACTGGACCAATACCTGATTCCTGAAGAACATGACATACTTTATTCCATCAGCTTTGAGCACAGGGTATTCATTAACTGTAAAAATACAAAAAACTCATTACCTTTGACTGGAAATGGCTTAATACAGGAATGCCTATAATCCATCCCTGAATCATGCAAGTTTCTGATAATATACTTAATTTGCCTATTCTGCCTTGATGTGCTTGGCACACTTAGCTGCAGGAAAGACTTCTCCTGTTCTCTAGTAATAATATGGCTGGGAGAAACAAAAAGGGCCAAGAGAGAAGGAAGGACGCAGCAGGAAAGAGTAGCAGGGAAGCCAAAATTACAGCTTATAGTTGTTCTAATGTCACGCCTTTATTACTTACCATTTGCAGACTTGAGAATAGGAAGGATGTGAGAAATGAAGAATTCTGTCAAGTTCACAAGCTCGTTAGCTTGTGTTATGCCGTGCTGTAAAGATATAAAAACCATCAACAATACGAAAGTGCACTTCCATCTGAATGGTTAGGCTAATCATTACTGTTACAAACATACTATTTTACCCTTGCACAAAATGTACCCTAATTAGTCATTGATCTAGGGGTAAACACTATTTGTACAAGTATACAGTACAGGTGGTCCACGACTAAATGGCACCCAACTGGTAGATGACCCGTAGTTACAGATTGACCTTTCTGTCCACTGTGAACTCTGGTGAAACTCTCTGGAAGGTCCCAGGCAGAAAAGATCAGCCGAAAGGTGTCTTGTGAAGTTTTATGGTTAATCCTTGTTCCCATGGCCTCCCTATTACGGAATATCTATTGAGAGGTCGGTAGGACCCAGTCTATATAATAGGACTCGAGCTTTATCCTCCATGACTGTATCAAACAGAAAATCAACAGATTTTTTCCCCAAATAAGAACACATCAAGGAATGACACTTAAAATGATTAATCTGACCAACCCCTCTCAGTGGTGGATGTGAGCGTTTTTATCAAGGGGTTTATACTTTGTCCCCACAACCAACTTCGACCTGTTTACTTGGATGAAGGACCTAGCCTATTCACCAGAAAATTAAGATGGGCAAAGTTCATGTTAATCAAAGATAGGAAGCGATGCAAAGATCTTGGTCTAAACGAAGAGGACCGGTGGGCGGAGCCAAGCCGCGTTGCTAGATGACTGCTCCCAGCACTTCTCACACAAAGCCAACTAAAATAGCTCTTACTCAGACCAGATGGTCACATACGGGAACCCCAACGCCCAAGACCCGAAAGGACTCACCAAAATGGGAAAGCAGCAACAGGAATTGGATAAATTGTTGAAGAAAAAGATGAAGACGCCACCAGGCAAGTTATCCAAGATGGTGCCCGCACGGGAAGACGCAGAGTACTGAGCAGGACAGCATTGGTGAGAACTGTAAAGCATACGGGGAGACCTCCGCAGACCCAGTCTCCAGTAACTTTATTAACAATGCCTTGCACCAGGCCCTGAACCCCATAGCCAAGGAACTGGCCAACTAAAGCTGACATAAGGCAAATAGGGGTCAGAGTGGAGGAATTTGAGGGAGCTCAGTCAGCATTGCTACAATTTGGAGAGGTGGTGGCCATGGCTCCATAGTCAAACAGAAAGCTCAACTAAATACAGCCCTGCTATGAGTATAGCATTAGGGAAACCGCAGTAGGCACAGAAATGTTCGGTTAAGGGAATTGCCAGAAGACATAACACACGATCTCCCTAAAGTAGCTGCCGACATATTTACAAGTATACTGGGACAAGAAAGAGCTGGCCTTATACACATTGAAAGAATCAATAGGGCTCTGAGACCTAAACCGCGTGCGACTGAACCACCTAGAGACATCATATGCGGCCTGCTGAAGTATACGGATGCCACAGACATCTTGAAAGGGGCCAGAGACCTTAAAGAGCTTTAATACCAGACACACGAAATATCAATATTCCAGGACATTGCACCATCCACACTCGCTAAAAGGTGAATGCTAAAGCCATTGCTAGATGACCTGCAGGAGAAAAGTGGCAAGTTATCTAATATTAAAGGTCAACTTCGAAAAATCAGAGATCCTCAATATTACATTACTTCCACACTTAGCAAAGTTAAAAAGCAACTCAAAATTCCAATGGCCACAAAAATCACTCAAATATCTAGGCATACAATTACCAAAAGACCCATCAGACCTTTCGGCTTAACTATATCCCGCTCCTGAAATCTGTTGACACACAACTGCGGCAGTTAAAGATACCCTTTGGGCAGAGGTCGCATTAACGCCTCACCACGCGTCATAGACGCATGATGAGGCGCCATTACCCCCCAAAATAATTGCCATGCGTAAAAGAACGCATGGCAATTATTCCCTGTAGCGCACAGGCTGAGCGGCCCGGCGCGCGCTGCAAAAGAGGGAAATGTCACTAGCGCGATCGCAGCGCGCGCCAGGCCGCTCAGCGGGGCACGTGACTAAGGGGCGTGCCGGAGAGACCCGGAGTGAGACCTGTGGACAGAGTGTAGTCTTGTGTGCGTGCTGGGTGAGTGTAGTCTTGTGTGCGTGCTGGGTGAGTGTAGTCTTGTGTGCGTGCTGGGTGAGTGTAGTCTTGTGTGCGTGCTGGGTGAGTGTAGTCTTGTGTGCGTGCTGGGTGAGTGTAGTCTTGTGTGCGTGCTGGGTGAGTGTAGTCTTGTGTGCGTGCTGGGTGAGTGTAGTCTTGTGTGCGTGCTGGGTGAGTGTAGTCTTGTGTGCGTGCTGGGTGAGTGTAGTCTTGTGTGCGTGCTGGGTGAGTGTAGTCTTGTGTGCGTGCTGGGTGAGTGTAGTCTTGTGTGCGTGCTGGGTGAGTGTAGTCTTGTGTGCGTGCTGGGTGAGTGTAGTCTTGTGTGCGTGCTGGGTGAGTGTAGTCTTGTGTGCGTGCTGGGTGAGTGTAGTCTTGTGTGCGTGCTGGGTGAGTGTAGTCTTGTGTGCGTGCTGGGTGAGTGTAGTCTTGTGTGCGTGCTGGGTGAGTGTAGTCTTGTGTGCGTGCTGGGTGAGTGTAGTCTTGTGTGCGTGCTGGGTGAGTGTAGTCTTGTGTGCGTGCTGGGTGAGTGGAGTCTTGTGTGCGTGCTGGGTGAGTGGAGTGTAGTGGTGTGCGTGCTGGGTGAGTGGAGTGGAGTGGTGTGCGTGCTGGGTGAGTGGAGTGGAGTGGAGTGGTGTGCGTGCTGGGTGAGTGGAGTGGAGTGGAGTGGTGTGCGTGCTGGGTGAGTGGAGTGGAGTGGAGTGGTGTGCGTGCTGGGTGAGTGGAGTGGAGTGGAGTGGTGTGCGTGCTGGGTGAGTGGAGTGGAGTGGAGTGGTGTGCGTGCTGGGTGAGTGGAGTGGAGTGGAGTGGTGTGCGTGCTGGGTGAGTGGAGTGGAGTGTAGTGGTGTGCGTGCTGGGTGAGTGGAGTGGAGTGGAGTGGAGTGGTGTGCGTGCTGTGTGAGTGGAGTGGAGTGGAGTGGTGTGCGTGCTGGGTGAGTGGAGTGGAGTGGAGTGGTGTGCGTGCTGGGTGAGTGGAGTGGAGTGTAGTGGTGTGCGTGCTGTGTGAGTGGAGTGGAGTGGAGTGGAGTGGTGTGCGTGCTGTGTGAGTGGAGTGGAGTGGAGTGGTGTGCGTGCTGTGTGAGTGGAGTGGAGTGGAGTGGAGTGGTGTGCGTGCTGTGTGAGTGGAGTGGAGTGGTGTGCGTGCTGTGTGAGTGGAGTGGAGTGGAGTGGTGTGCGTGCTGTGTGAGTGGAGTGGAGTGGAGTGGTGTGCGTGCTGTGTGAGTGGAGTGGAGTGGAGTGGAGTGGTGTGCGTGCTGTGTGAGTGGAGTGGAGTGGAGTGGAGTGGTGTGCGTGCTGTGTGAGTGGAGTGGAGTGGAGTGGAGTGGTGTGCGTGCTGTGTGAGTGGAGTGGAGTGGAGTGGTGTGCGTGCTGTGTGAGTGGAGTGGAGTGGAGTGGTGTGCGTGCTGTGTGAGTGGAGTGGAGTGGAGTGGAGTGGTGTGCGTGCTGTGTGAGTGGAGTGGAGTGGAGTGGTGTGCGTGCTGTGTGAGTGGAGTGGAGTGGAGTGGAGTGGAGTGGTGTGCGTGCTGTGTGAGTGGAGTGGAGTGGAGTGGTGTGCGTGCTGTGTGAGTGGAGTGGAGTGGAGTGGAGTGGTGTGCGTGCTGTGTGAGTGGAGTGGAGTGGAGTGGAGTGCGTGCTGTGTGAGTGGAGTGGAGTGGAGTGGTGTGCGTGCTGTGTGAGTGGAGTGGAGTGGAGTGGAGTGGAGTGGAGTGCGTGCTGTGTGAGTGGAGTGGAGTGGAGTGGAGTGGTGTGCGTGCTGTGTGAGTGGAGTGGAGTGGAGTGGAGTGGAGTGGAGTGGTGTGCGTGGAGTGGAGTGGAGTGGTGTGCGTGCTGTGTGAGTGGAGTGGAGTGGAGTGGTGTGCGTGCTGTGTGAGTGGAGTGGAGTGGAGTGGAGTGTAGTGGTGTGCGTGCTGTGTGAGTGGAGTGGAGTGGAGTGGAGTGTAGTGGTGTGCGTGCTGTGTGAGTGGAGTGGAGTGGAGTGGAGTGTAGTGGTGTGCGTGCTGTGTGAGTGGAGTGGAGTGGAGTGGAGTGTAGTGGTGTGCGTGCTGTGTGAGTGGAGTGGAGTGGAGTGGAGTGTAGTGGTGTGCGTGCTGTGTGAGTGGAGTGGAGTGGAGTGGAGTGTAGTGGTGTGCGTGCTGTGTGAGTGGAGTGGAGTGGAGTGTAGTGGTGTGCGTGCTGTGTGAGTGGAGTGGAGTGGAGTGTAGTGGTGTGCGTGCTGTGTGAGTGGAGTGGAGTGGAGTGTAGTGGTGTGCGTGCTGTGTGAGTGGAGTGGAGTGGAGTGTAGTGGTGTGCGTGCTGTGTGAGTGGAGTGGAGTGGAGTGTAGTGGTGTGCGTGCTGTGTGAGTGGAGTGGAGTGGAGTGTAGTGGTGTGCGTGCTGTGTGAGTGGAGTGGAGTGGAGTGTAGTGGTGTGCGTGCTGTGTGAGTGGAGTGGAGTGGAGTGTAGTGGTGTGCGTGCTGTGTGAGTGGAGTGGAGTGGAGTGTAGTGGTGTGCGTGCTGTGTGAGTGGAGTGGAGTGGAGTGTAGTGGTGTGCGTGCTGTGTGAGTGGAGTGGAGTGGAGTGTAGTGTAGTGGTGTGCGTGCTGTGTGAGTGGAGTGGAGTGGAGTGTAGTGTAGTGGTGTGCGTGCTGTGTGAGTGGAGTGGAGTGGAGTGGAGTGGAGTGGTGTGCGTGCTGTGTGCGTGGAGTGGAGTGGTGTGCGTGCTGTGTGAGTGGAGTGGAGTGTAGTGGTGTGCGTGCTGTGTGAGTGGAGTGGAGTGGAGTGGAGTGGTGTGCGTGCTGTGTGAGTGGAGTGTAGTGTAGTGGTGTGCGTGCTGTGTGAGTGGAGTGTAGTGTAGTGGTGTGCGTGCTGTGTGAGTGGAGTGGAGTGGAGTGGAGTGGTGTGCGTGCTGTGTGAGTGGAGTGGAGTGGAGTGGTGTGCGTGCTGTGTGAGTGGAGTGGAGTGGAGTGGAGTGGTGTGCGTGCTGTGTGAGTGGAGTGGAGTGGAGTGTAGTGGTGTGCGTGCTGTGTGAGTGGAGTGGAGTGGAGTGTAGTGGTGTGCGTGCTGTGTGAGTGGAGTGGAGTGGAGTGGAGTGGTGTGCGTGCTGTGTGAGTGGAGTGGAGTGGAGTGTAGTGGTGTGCGTGCTGTGTGAGTGGAGTGGAGTGGAGTGGAGTGGAGTGGTGTGCGTGCTGTGTGCGTGGAGTGGAGTGGTGTGCGTGCTGTGTGAGTGGAGTGGAGTGTAGTGGTGTGCGTGCTGTGTGAGTGGAGTGGAGTGGAGTGGAGTGGTGTGCGTGCTGTGTGAGTGGAGTGTAGTGTAGTGGTGTGCGTGCTGTGTGAGTGGAGTGTAGTGTAGTGGTGTGCGTGCTGTGTGAGTGGAGTGGAGTGGAGTGGAGTGGTGTGCGTGCTGTGTGAGTGGAGTGGAGTGGAGTGGTGTGCGTGCTGTGTGAGTGGAGTGGAGTGGAGTGGAGTGGTGTGCGTGCTGTGTGAGTGGAGTGGAGTGGAGTGTAGTGGTGTGCGTGCTGTGTGAGTGGAGTGGAGTGGAGTGTAGTGGTGTGCGTGCTGTGTGAGTGGAGTGGAGTGGAGTGGAGTGGTGTGCGTGCTGTGTGAGTGGAGTGGAGTGGAGTGTAGTGGTGTGCGTGCTGTGTGAGTGGAGTGGAGTGGAGTGTAGTGGTGTGCGTGCTGTGTGAGTGGAGTGGAGTGGAGTGGAGTGGTGTGCGTGCTGTGTGAGTGGAGTGGAGTGGAGTGGAGTGGTGTGCGTGCTGTGTGAGTGGAGTGGAGTGGTGTGCGTGCTGTGTGAGTGGAGTGGAGTGGAGTGGAGTGGTGTGCGTGCTGTGTGAGTGGAGTGGAGTGGAGTGGAGTGGTGTGCGTGCTGTGTGAGTGGAGTGGAGTGGAGTGGAGTGGTGTGCGTGCTGTGTGAGTGGAGTGGAGTGGAGTGTAGTGGTGTGCGTGCTGTGTGAGTGGAGTGGAGTGGAGTGTAGTGGTGTGCGTGCTGTGTGAGTGGAGTGGAGTGGAGTGTAGTGGTGTGCGTGCTGTGTGAGTGGAGTGGAGTGGAGTGTAGTGGTGTGCGTGCTGTGTGAGTGGAGTGGAGTGGAGTGTAGTGGTGTGCGTGCTGTGTGAGTGGAGTGGAGTGGAGTGTAGTGGTGTGCGTGCTGTGTGAGTGGAGTGGAGTGGAGTGGAGTGGTGTGCGTGCTGTGTGAGTGGAGTGGAGTGGAGTGGAGTGGTGTGCGTGCTGTGTGAGTGGAGTGGAGTGGAGTGGTGTGCGTGCTGTGTGAGTGGAGTGGAGTGGAGTGGTGTGCGTGCTGTGTGAGTGGAGTGGAGTGGAGTGTAGTGTAGTGGTGTGCGTGCTGTGTGAGTGGAGTGGAGTGGAGTGTAGTGTAGTGGTGTGCGTGCTGTGTGAGTGGAGTGGAGTGGAGTGTAGTGGTGTGCGTGCTGTGTGAGTGGAGTGGAGTGGAGTGGAGTGGTGTGCGTGCTGTGTGAGTGGAGTGGAGTGGAGTGGAGTGGTGTGCGTGCTGTGTGAGTGGAGTGTAGTGTAGTGGTGTGCGTGCTGTGTGAGTGGAGTGTAGTGTAGTGGTGTGCGTGCTGTGTGAGTGGAGTGTAGTGTAGTGGTGTGCGTGCTGTGTGAGTGGAGTGTAGTGTAGTGGTGTGCGTGCTGTGTGAGTGGAGTGTAGTGTAGTGGTGTGCGTGCTGTGTGAGTGGAGTGTAGTGTAGTGGTGTGCGTGCTGTGTGAGTGGAGTGTAGTGTAGTGGTGTGCGTGCTGTGTGAGTGGAGTGTAGTGTAGTGGTGTGCGTGCTGTGTGAGTGGAGTGTAGTGTAGTGGTGTGCGTGCTGTGTGAGTGGAGTGTAGTGTAGTGGTGTGCGTGCTGTGTGAGTGGAGTGTAGTGTAGTGGTGTGCGTGCTGTGTGAGTGGAGTGGAGTGGAGTGGTGTGCGTGCTGTGTGAGTGGAGTGGAGTGGAGTGGTGTGCGTGCTGTGTGAGTGGAGTGTAGTGTAGTGGTGTGCGTGCTGTGTGAGTGGAGTGGAGTGGAGTGGTGTGCGTGCTGTGTGAGTGGAGTGTAGTGGAGTGGTGTGCGTGCTGTGTGAGTGGAGTGTAGTGTAGTGGTGTGCGTGCTGTGTGAGTGGAGTGTAGTGTAGTGGTGTGCGTGCTGTGTGAGTGGAGTGGAGTGGAGTGGAGTGGTGTGCGTGCTGTGTGAGTGGAGTGGAGTGGAGTGGTGTGCGTGCTGTGTGAGTGGAGTGGAGTGGAGTGGTGTGCGTGCTGTGTGAGTGGAGTGTAGTGTAGTGGTGTGCGTGCTGTGTGAGTGGAGTGGAGTGGAGTGTAGTGTAGTGGTGTGCGTGCTGTGTGAGTGGAGTGGAGTGGAGTGTAGTGTAGTGGTGTGCGTGCTGTGTGAGTGGAGTGTAGTGTAGTGGTGTGCGTGCTGTGTGAGTGGAGTGTAGTGTAGTGGTGTGCGTGCTGTGTGAGTGGAGTGTAGTGTAGTGGTGTGCGTGCTGTGTGAGTGGAGTGTAGTGTAGTGGTGTGCGTGCTGTGTGAGTGGAGTGTAGTGTAGTGGTGTGCGTGCTGTGTGAGTGGAGTGTAGTGTAGTGGTGTGCGTGCTGTGTGAGTGGAGTGTAGTGTAGTGGTGTGCGTGCTGTGTGAGTGGAGTGTAGTGTAGTGGTGTGCGTGCTGTGTGAGTGGAGTGTAGTGTAGTGGTGTGCGTGCTGTGTGAGTGGAGTGGAGTGGAGTGTAGTGGTGTGCGTGCTGTGTGAGTGGAGTGGAGTGGAGTGTAGTGGTGTGCGTGCTGTGTGAGTGGAGTGGAGTGGAGTGTAGTGGTGTGCGTGCTGTGTGAGTGGAGTGGAGTGGAGTGTAGTGGTGTGCGTGCTGTGTGAGTGGAGTGGAGTGGAGTGGAGTGGTGTGCGTGCTGTGTGAGTGGAGTGGAGTGGAGTGGAGTGGTGTGCGTGCTGTGTGAGTGGAGTGGAGTGGAGTGGTGTGCGTGCTGTGTGAGTGGAGTGGAGTGGAGTGGTGTGCGTGCTGTGTGAGTGGAGTGGAGTGGAGTGTAGTGTAGTGGTGTGCGTGCTGTGTGAGTGGAGTGGAGTGGAGTGTAGTGTAGTGGTGTGCGTGCTGTGTGAGTGGAGTGGAGTGGAGTGTAGTGTAGTGGTGTGCGTGCTGTGTGAGTGGAGTGGAGTGGAGTGTAGTGTAGTGGTGTGCGTGCTGTGTGAGTGGAGTGGAGTGGAGTGTAGTGTAGTGGTGTGCGTGCTGTGTGAGTGGAGTGTAGTGTAGTGGTGTGCGTGCTGTGTGAGTGGAGTGGAGTGGAGTGTAGTGTAGTGGTGTGCGTGCTGTGTGAGTGGAGTGGAGTGGAGTGTAGTGTAGTGGTGTGCGTGCTGTGTGAGTGGAGTGGAGTGGAGTGTAGTGTAGTGGTGTGCGTGCTGTGTGAGTGGAGTGGAGTGGAGTGTAGTGTAGTGGTGTGCGTGCTGTGTGAGTGGAGTGGAGTGGAGTGTAGTGTAGTGGTGTGCGTGCTGTGTGAGTGGAGTGTAGTGTAGTGGTGTGCGTGCTGTGTGAGTGGAGTGGAGTGGAGTGTAGTGTAGTGGTGTGCGTGCTGTGTGAGTGGAGTGTAGTGTAGTGGTGTGCGTGCTGTGTGAGTGGAGTGTAGTGTAGTGGTGTGCGTGCTGTGTGAGTGGAGTGTAGTGTAGTGGTGTGCGTGCTGTGTGAGTGGAGTGTAGTGTAGTGGTGTGCGTGCTGTGTGAGTGGAGTGTAGTGTAGTGGTGTGCGTGCTGTGTGAGTGGAGTGTAGTGTAGTGGTGTGCGTGCTGTGTGAGTGGAGTGTAGTGTAGTGGTGTGCGTGCTGTGTGAGTGGAGTGTAGTGTAGTGGTGTGCGTGCTGTGTGAGTGGAGTGTAGTGTAGTGGTGTGCGTGCTGTGTGAGTGGAGTGTAGTGTAGTGGTGTGCGTGCTGTGTGAGTGGAGTGTAGTGTAGTGGTGTGCGTGCTGTGTGAGTGGAGTGTAGTGTAGTGGTGTGCGTGCTGTGTGAGTGGAGTGGAGTGTAGTGGTGTGCGTGCTGTGTGAGTGGAGTGTAGTGTAGTGGTGTGCGTGCTGTGTGAGTGGAGTGGAGTGTAGTGTAGTGGTGTGCGTGCTGTGTGAGTGGAGTGGAGTGTAGTGTAGTGGTGTGCGTGCTGTGTGAGTGGAGTGGAGTGTAGTGTAGTGGTGTGCGTGCTGTGTGAGTGGAGTGTAGTGTAGTGGTGTGCGTGCTGTGTGAGTGGAGTGGAGTGTAGTGTAGTGGTGTGCGTGCTGTGTGAGTGGAGTGTAGTGTAGTGGTGTGCGTGCTGTGTGAGTGGAGTGTAGTGTAGTGGTGTGCGTGCTGTGTGAGTGGAGTGTAGTGTAGTGGTGTGCGTGCTGTGTGAGTGGAGTGTAGTGTAGTGGTGTGCGTGCTGTGTGAGTGGAGTGTAGTGTAGTGGTGTGCGTGCTGTGTGAGTGGAGTGTAGTGTAGTGGTGTGCGTGCTGTGTGAGTGGAGTGTAGTGTAGTGGTGTGCGTGCTGTGTGAGTGGAGTGTAGTGTAGTGGTGTGCGTGCTGTGTGAGTGGAGTGTAGTGTAGTGGTGTGCGTGCTGTGTGAGTGGAGTGTAGTGTAGTGGTGTGCGTGCTGTGTGAGTGGAGTGTAGTGTAGTGGTGTGCGTGCTGTGTGAGTGGAGTGTAGTGTAGTGGTGTGCGTGCTGTGTGAGTGGAGTGTAGTGTAGTGGTGTGCGTGCTGTGTGAGTGGAGTGTAGTGTAGTGGTGTGCGTGCTGTGTGAGTGGAGTGTAGTGTAGTGGTGTGCGTGCTGTGTGAGTGGAGTGTAGTGTAGTGGTGTGCGTGCTGTGTGAGTGGAGTGTAGTGTAGTGGTGTGCGTGCTGTGTGAGTGGAGTGTAGTGTAGTGGTGTGCGTGCTGTGTGAGTGTAGTGTAGTGTAGTGGTGTGAGTGTAGTGTAGTGGTGTGCGTGCTGTGCGTGCTGTGTGTAGTGGTGTGCGTGCTGTGTGTAGTGGTGTGCGTGCTGTGTGTAGTGGTGTGCATGCTGTGTGAGTGGAGTGTAGTGTAGTGTTGTGCATGCTGTGTTTTACCGAAATTTTCATACTCCTCCTCGGGTAAAAATACTCCTCAAAAATGGTGAGAGGAGTATTTTTACCCTTCTGGAAAAATGTTAGTGTGACCTCTGCCTTTGGGTCTTGGATAGGTAGAACAAATCTACTCAGGAAATACATTATACCCAAGTTCACCTACCTTCTCCATACAATTCCCATTGCAATTCTCAGATCATACCTTTTATGTGCACGTAGACTGTTCTCCTCCTCTATTCGGGTCTTTAAAAAAAATCTAGGCTATACTACATGCAACAGATCCAAAATAAAAAAAGGGGGTCTGGGGCTCCCATACCTTACCAAAACGTATTGGGTAACACATACACAAGGCTGGCACTCTAGTCAGGAAACAGGCACCTTTGTGTGCCTCAGAGCAAAGCTTGCTCACGCTTTCTGAACGACTGCAGCTTTGGGGTATACCCCATAAACACGTTACACGTAGTAATAGCCATTTGCTCTTCTCCACTATCAGAGTTTGGCAGAACATACAAAAGAAATATAGCCTCCTGCCCCCAATCCCAGATGAGCTGCCTGCTTGCCTGTTGCCACAGGTAATAGATCCTAACCTTCCATTAGATTACTCAATCTGGAAACATCTGAAGGAGTACACAGCCAAGGAATTAAAATTAGCTGACCCAGACAAGACGGCACTTCTCAAACTAGTTAAGAACAGATGTCCCCCACTAGACTTTCTACAAACACACAGAGTAAATACAAATGTGTCCACGTATATTAGCAAGACTGTCACAGACACCTAGAGAGTCATGGCTAACAGAATTGCTATCAGAACCATAATCTAGTAGAGGGCTGGGCGCAAAGATAGGGCATAGTGATCTGAGACCCCAACCTCTTTAGAAAAATGGCTAGATGACTTAGGAATTGCATTAAGCTTTGGCTTTCAGAATACCCTCCCACAATGTGTACGTGGGTTGACAAGGTAAATGAGCTGTATAGGATGGAAGACCTGTCCCATTGGGAACTGGGAAATAGGAAGCGACTTAACCATAAGAGTAAAGCATCAGACCCCGACTGACACTGATGCCATAGACATCTTTGAGGAACTGGTGGTTTTTGAAAATATCTAAATCTAAAATACAGTCCTCAGATTTCAGGGTAATCTGAATAAAGTCCAGATAAATGCTTTATTATCATTAGAAAAATACCAAAATAATGTTTTGAAATCATCTGACAAAGGCGGGAATATAATCATTCTGAATAGGAATGACTATATCTAGATGTGTCTCACCATTCTCCTTGATGTAGAATGTTACAGGGTTTTGACTAGAGATCCCACACAGGCCTTTGCCATCCAACTTAATCTACTCAAAAGCATTGGAGGATGGCCTGATAGTACTTCATGCTCCTCTTTCCCTAATTCCTAGGTAACCGACTATTGCTACTTTTTACGGTTTACCAAAGTGCATAAGGGGTATTCTCCCCTCAAGGGCCGCCCCATTGTGTCAGGCTTTAATAGTCTGACACTTGGTATAAGTACCTATGTGGACAATCTTGAGACCATTTGTCCTTGCCCTACCTTCATACGTCAGAGACATGGATGTCCTGATGAAATTGGAGGATATATAGTAGTGCCTCAGGATACACATCTTGCAAGTTTAGATGTTGAGGCGCTCTATAGTTCAATACCCCATGATAAGGGTATTCGGGCAATCCAACATTTCCTCTCCCTTAGAGGGACTCTTTTATAGGGGCATAACCAACTTGTTGATCTTGTGCTATTTAATTTAGAGCACAATTACTTTGTTTGATGGACGCTTCTTCCACCAGCTTAGAGGTACTGCGATGGGAAGCCAGATGGCCCCAACATACACCAACCTATTTCTGGGCTGGTGGGGGGAGTGTTTTGTCTTTATTGAAGAGACAGATGGACATCGAAGATGCTTATCTAGCTCAAGTAAATCGACGATGTACTGATCTCGTGGACAGACATGATGGATGCCTTTAATGAGTTTGTAGATGTACTTAACGTAAACTCTATAGGTTTAAAAATTTATGTCGGAGATCCAAAGAGAAAAACATTCCTTGAATTGGAAATTCTGAAAAATGAGGGGGGTAAGTTAAAGACTGCGGTTTTCCGTAAGCCTACGGCATCAAACAGTCTACTATCTTAGCAGAGCCATCATCCCCCAGCACTAAAGCGAGGTATACCCCAATGAACAATTTCTCCCGGTCCATAGAAATTGTTCCTCTGATATGAATTTAGAAAGGAAATCCAGTGACCTCACGAGAAGATTTCTCCAAAGAGGGTATCATATGACAGTTGTCGAGCCAGAAGGGCCCCACGTACCACCAGTAGGTTGGATCTGCTAGTTCCAAGGAAAAGGGAAGAGGGGGTGATCCATCTTATAAATATGTTTGACAATCAGGCCCCTTTGGTGAGAAGGAGATATTAAAGATAAGCTTGAGAGTCAGCCATCTATCACTTACAGAAAAGGACTGAACCTAAAGGACCGTTTAGTCCATAGTTTCCTCACCCCCTCTTTCTCGGAAATGATTTGGCTGGGTAAATGTCGGATTAAAAGGACTTTTAAGTGTGGAAGATGCAAGGCATGTGAATACATCTGCCAAAGCAAAACATTTAAAAGTACATCCACAGGTATTACCCATGAT
The DNA here is from genome assembly GCF_040894005.1 of Engystomops pustulosus. Classification (NCBI taxonomy): domain Eukaryota; kingdom Metazoa; phylum Chordata; class Amphibia; order Anura; family Leptodactylidae; genus Engystomops; species Engystomops pustulosus. The sequence continues at coordinate 107,086,901 of NC_092416.1, read as the reverse complement.
AACAGAATTTGTGAACTGTCAAACGATGGGTGTCATCTATGTGATCACATGACCATTGAACTACGTGGGCAGACGTTCCCGGGAGTTTAAAAGCTTAATCCTTGAACATGTGGGGGATGTGAGGAATGCCAGGGATAAACCAATCTAATCATGTACACCAATTTCATCAGGGAGATCCAATGGCCTCATCTTTCCATGTAAATGAAAAGGCGAGGGTCACCAAGAAGAGGTGATTGGGATAATAAAATACTAAGAAAGGAGGCGCAATGGATGAATAGTGTCAAACCAGCCGGTTTGAACGATGGAATTTCATTCTACGCATTTGACTAAATCATCGTACGTTACCCTGGCGTAAGAGGAGTATCTGGCTGTACTGGTTTAATGTCTTTTCTTAAAGGAAACCTACCACTTGAAGTGGCAGCTTTCAGATGGAAATACCGGGCACCAGCTCAGGGTGAGCTGGTGCCAGAGCTTATTTTTGTTAGTGTTTTAAACCGCGGTATCGCGGTTTAAAACACTTTTTAAAACTTTATAGCCGGCGCAGGGAGGTACGCGCTCAGCGCTTACCGTGCGCGCGGCTACACAGGAAGTGAAGGAGAGCCGTGCGCATGGTAAGCGCCAAGCGCGTACCTCCCTGCACCGGCTACAAAGTTTAAAAAGTGTTTTAAACCGCGATACCGCGGTTAAAACACTAACAAAAATAAGCTCTGGCACCAGCTCACCCTGAGCTGGTGCCCGGTATTTCCATCAGAAACCTGCCACTTCAAGTGGTAGGTTTCCTTTAAGACTCGTTGGCAATAGAGGGACAAATTTATCTACGTCGCTTTCTTTAAATCACAGTGATATCAGACTATCATGAGCAAAACGGACAGGATATTATGCATGAGTCCATATCTGAATAGAGATTATTCCAATATGCATACCTGTCACTGCATTCAGATATTTAGATAATAGGTTAGAAGGAATGCACTCCATATTATCTATAGGAGGGCCCTTCGCGATGGAGTTATTTCCTACTTTAGAGGGCTCCTCATTATGGAGCCTCCCATCCTTTGTCATCCATCCTTTATGGTGGCACAATCATAACTACTGTCATCTCTAGGATGGTGATGAATCCACTTATTTCGGTTTTGCATATATTGCTAGCTTTCTACAACTCTCTATATGGCCTTCATTAACAATGTGGCCATATTAAGTATTTTGGTCCATGTATGGGTACATAATTAAAAAGGTTGAGATGAGGTCCTGTGAAATAGGGCATTGGAATCATCTTGACCCATAATTATTTTACTGTATGTCCCCAGATGTAATTTTGCCCTGTCATTTTAGAATATTATGTGTATATTTTTTATATATGGTTAGGATAGAGGATTGCCTACGATTTTAATCCTTGGTGTATGTCACACAATCAGTGTGACAGCACTGTATGCAGACTATATCGCGCAGACCATATTGATTACTCTATATTAATGTGTATACTGCATGTCAGCCCGCTTTATGTTAGTCCATGCTGCAAGAATCAGTATGATATTTGACATGTCAGACCATATTTATCTGGCTGACATGAAGTATTCATGCTGTGCCGTGTCAATATATTATTTGATCCATGCTACAGTAAACCATTATCCATGCTGCAGGAATCATTTTGTGCTTATGATAGTAGATATAGTTTAGGAAAATACTTACCCTTTGTGTTTACAGCAACTTTCAGTGTGGGACTCGTCATGACGATACCTCCAATATAAGCCCCTCCCGCCATACAGTGATTGGTCGCCCAGTCTGAACCAAGAGGCCAATGGAGTGACATCTCTGGGTGGACGGGAAGATTGGTGGGGCTTTGTTTCCTTTTTATATCGGAATCTTGTCGCTGCAACTCGCGGCTGACTCTTACCGCCGGCGCCCACCATAAGGACGCGGGCACCCTGTTTTTTTATTTTGTTAGTCTGTTCTACAGTATGTCCTATGACAGCACAATCTATACTCTCCTAATGAACCCAATCATTAGTGGTTGAAATGCGTTGAGACAGAGACCGCGTGCATGTACCGGCATAATGTGAATGTAACACAATATAGGGTGCATAACAAATGCATAAATGAGGAGAAGCGTGCATCTGACAGCTATGATGATGTGCATGGTGATGAGGTGCATATAATGGAGTAAATATGCATCTAGTTATAGTATACATTTATCTAGGGTGAAAGGCTATGCATACTGAGCACCCACTAAAGTGAGCGATAGAGTATATTTTTAGTGTACATCTAACAGCATTGGTGGGAGTAGGGATTGTGAAGTGTTTGATCTTATCCACTAACCCCGATGTTAAGGAGCCATCGTAGACCGTAATGGTAGACTTTTAGTTAATTGACCCTCCCAAACATATTTGGTCTTAGACGTCTATTAAAAGTTAATTCAAATCCATTTTTTTCAGTGAAATACACAAAATGTACCCCAATTAGTCATTGATCTAGGGGTAAACACACTATTTGTACAAGTGCACAGTACAGGCGGTCCCCGACTTAAGGACACCCAACATGTAGATGACCCCTAGTTACAGATTGCACTGAACTCTGGTGAAGCTCTCTGGAAGATCCCAGGCAGAAAAGATCAGCCGAAAGGTGTCTAATGAAGTTTTATGGTTAAACCTTGTTCCCAAGACAGCACTAAATTTGGAAAAGCCAATTGTCAATAGGACAAATTTATTAAAATATATCTGTTCCAACTTGCATACTAATTCAACTTTAGATCAAACTTAAAAGAACCTATTTTGTATGCAAAACAAGGACCTTTTAAAAAATAAAAAAAAAAAAGTCTCAGACCTTCTGTGTTTGTGCCTTGGATGCAAGCGATGTCACCAAGTAGATAGCAGCATCTTTGTGCTTCCAGTTAACTGCTGGATTCTTGGCATATTCCTGTAGCATTGAATTCACATAACAAGAGAAGATATTGGTGACTGGACCCTCAAAAAACTTGCACAAACCACGAACAAGATCACAAGCAGCTCGACGCCTGGTGTCAATATCTGGAAGGAGGTGAAGCAAAGTAAAAAAAAAAATAAAATAATAATTAGGAAATAACCAGAATTATATTATATTAAAAAGGACACAAATGACCAGATTACTGCTGAAAGGGTGTCCTAATTAGACTGCTTGTTCAGTCTAGGGGATAGAGGGCGGTTCTTAACACATTTTTCATTTATGCACGCCCCTGCTGCAAGTCTCCACCTACTCCCGGCCACGTATTTAGGGCAGCAGGAGACTTCTTGCAGTGGGGACGTGCATAAATTAAAAGCCTGGGAAGACGAGAGGCAAGATAAAAAAGGGTCTAGACCAAGATCCATGCACATATAGAAAAAATGGCAGCACTCCAAGACTTGAATGTCACACTCATTCACACATGTCAAACTACGTTTTGGCTCCTTAGACCTGGAGCCTTCTTTAAACAAGATGTATACAACATTGTGACAATTTATATAAAGTACAGAGGAAGTGACATTGTAAATAGCCATGTGATCACAATAGTAAATATTAACATTCCAACTTCAAAAATTCCAGCCTCAGCTTACGTAATGGGCCTAATTGATTGTTGACAAACAGCATGTGACTGGGCTTCAAAGACCTATGCAGACAAACCTACTCCAGGCATCCCACTCCGCCCTCTAAGTCTCGAACAAAGAGCCATTAAAACTCTCAAATCACCAAGTCGAGTAGGGAGAGTTATGAAGTTATGGTCCGTCTCACCAGAAGACCAAATACATTTTTGGATTTGTTATTTTCAGGAAATCCTAATAATCCATTTTTTGGCACTCTAGGATACTCTGGTCCTATCCAGAGATATTGATATCTCGACCAGAGAAAATGGGTCAGGTTTGGTTTCAATGCGATCCAGGGATTTACCACTTCCCCTTGAGAAGCTACGTCCTCTCCAGGGCTCTGGTTGTAGCACAAGGTAGGATTGACCCATGACTTCTCCGTGGGGTGTACAGAGGTGTATCTGCATCTGATATAATCAGGCACCACCGAATGGGCCTCGTCTTTTTCTGGGAACCACTTTACCATCAAGAGCAGAGAAGGAACTTAAGGTGTGGTCTATCGGGTTCCCTTAGCCACACACACACAACACACACCACACGGTAACTTACTCAACGAACTGCTTAGATTTTTAGTGCTACCCGTGTATTTTGTGCTCTGTTCACTGTTTATATCAATTGTGTGTACTGTATTGTCTAGTGTGCCCTTAAGGCAATTAAATATAAAATTTAACCTGTGTTGCTCTTTTATCTTGATCTACGAAATCCCCACGTCCGGGTTTTTTTTTCTTCAACTGTATTTATTGAATTTTCAATTTTATGAAACAAAAAAACAAAACCCCAACATAGGGTCTTCAATACAAACGTTGGGTCTAGGACCCATAGGAAAGACGGGGAAGGAAAGAAAAGGAAAAGTAGGTTATTGGAATGTATTTAGTTCCAGTTATCAGCTTTAGTCCTCTCTTGCCAGTAATAGAGTCCTGATTCGGTTTGGAGGTCCAAAATCATATGGTATAGGCTGGCAGATTAACGTCCTTACAAAATAGTTATATCCTGTTCTGGGGGGAAACAGATGGGGGAAGGGGGAGGTAGGAAAGAGGGGGGCAGGGGAACACAAAATAATTAACACAGACACTCGGTCATCCTCTCATCCCCAGGGGTTACGCCCCCCCCCTCCCCACTCCCACCCCAGTCCAAACATGATGTATTATAGAATGTTAGGCAGACAATCCCCCTTACCAGTGAAATCAATACTCACCCGTCGCGATCGAGGGGCGGTTTAAGGTGCAGTGATGTCAATATCGGGGCGGGTAAGGCTGGATCACAACTCAGCAACCTCCGATCCTGGACTCCTCCCACAACCATGACGTACCGCTCGAAGGTCATGTGCCGTAGGCGTGGCGTGGGCAGGCCTCTCTCAGCCTATTTCTGGCGCGTGCACAGTAACTTTGGCACCGATGCTGTTCCTAACCTAGCGTTTGGGTCCATGCTTGTACGGGGAAGACGAGCCACTGCCCGCCTCCCACAACTATGATGGACCGATGTCCATTCTAGACTGAAGCTTATTTCCTCAACCATAATTTTCACACTATTCCCCTGAGGAGTGCACCCTTACCGGTACACGAAACGCATAGGGAATTGATTTTCATGCATCCTCTAGTTTGAGGGCATAATAGCTGCACTTAGGGGCAGACTGGGGACCGCCCTTGTAAGGGCCGGGAGCTATTTTATGGGGTCAGGGTTAAGATATAGTAGGGTGAACTAGGATAACGTCACAGCCGATTTCCCTACTCCCTAGCCCTGGATGAAGACAGGTGAGATCAAAACCAATTGATTGCTGTGCCTTTCTCCCTGGGATGAAGATTGGCGAGACCAAGCCTATCTATTAACTGCATTTTTCCCCCATATCTGCCATAATATATGCCTAAGGATTTCTATGCCCTCAAACACTGTGCATTTGTCCAAGATTGATTGTCCTGGTTTGTGTTGATTGTCCCTGACTAGGTTTGACATACAATACAATTGCGTCTGTTTGTTTGTATATGTAAATGCTGAGACCATTTTTTTACCTTGATTTATTAAATGTTAAGTTTTATATATTTCTTTAGGGCATTTGCTTTTATAAGTTGACTACCATTGATGCCTGGTCAATGACTGGTCCCCTGTGATTGATTAATCATTTAGTGAGGACTGGTTACTGCTGTGTATATTATAGAATGTTACCACACTTGTTTGCAATTTACCACTACCATTCCCGAGCAGACAACTCAACAGGGATATCCCCCACAAGTTGTCATTCCTGGTACCAGACTCTGTTCACAAAGCAATTTCTTTTTTTTTTTTTTGCTCAAATCTTTTATTGGGTTTTTTTAAAAAAAAACATTTTATACATAACCACCACTTCCCCCTCCCACCCTCTGACACAGATACCCTCCCCCCCTTTACATGAATGCTGATAGGGGATGACGCCTCAAGTGTATCGAGGGAAGTCCCGGCGAATCCAGTCAGGGGCCCCAAATGCGTTCAAATTTTGTATTTGCTTTTATTACGTTTACAATAAACAGTCTTTTCCAGCCTTATAATGTTGTTTAGTTTTTTAACATAAGCCTCCAGCCTTGGTGCTCAGGGACGAAGCCAGTACATAGAAATAAGCTTCCTCGCTTGATATAGCATTCTACTGATATGTACTGTATAGCCAGTGAGTACGATATACCCTGTGTAATATATTTGAGAGAGCCGGTGGGCCTCAGATAGTGAGGGGATAATGAAGAGTGCCTCAGTCCATTGATCATCTGTCAAAGGTCCTACATCTTCTTCCCATTTTTTCCCGGATGGTAAGGGGATTCTGTGTATGTTGGGCCTCCAACAGCATACTATAAACCCTAGATATATATCCTTTTGTGCCATCTGTAGCCAGTATATCCTCAATCAACTTATGTGTTACTATATGTATGGTCTCAACCCTGTTTTGAGTTTCTGAGTGTCGTAGCTGTAGGTATTGATAAAAGGAATCGTGCACAAGATGAAATTCCTCCCTCAATTGATCACAGCTTTTTGAGAGCACCCTCTAGGTATAGCTGATGTAGCCCGTGTATGCCCTTAATCTCCCATCTCTGAAAACCCTCCAGTTGTATTACTTCATGTAGCTCAGGGTTTTGCCACAGCGGTGAGAACCGCGTAAAACCATTCATTCTGAGTATACTCTTAATTTTCTGCCATAGTTTACGTATCAGTGTCACAGTGTATATACGGTGAGGTGGTCTACCCCGTGTTCCCAGTTCTAGCAAGTATAGCGAAGGTCTACCACCGCCATGGTATCTCAATCGTTTTTCAGAAGAGAATCTAGCATTTGTGCCGCTAGGAAATATAACCACGGGTTTGGGACCACTAACCCCCCTTGGTCTTTAGCTCTTTGTAGGGTTTCTAAACTAATTCTGGCTGATTTCTTACAACAAATAAGTGTTCTGAATAATTTTTGTATTCTATTGAAGATTCCAGTTGGAATCCACACCAGGGAATTGTGGAGAGCATATAGAAATTGAGGCATAAGCACCACGTATCTACCTTGGATGTCGCTCTCACAAGCAGAGGGTCTATATTAAGATAAAAGATATATTACATATTCTGACACCCTAGGCGACATCCAGATGCCTAGGTATTTAAAAGTAACGACCGATTGAATTTAGTGCAGGTCTAGGTTGGGTGGGATGGGATCTAATGGCATCAGAACCGACTTGTGCAAATTTATTGTTAGGCCAGAGTAGCAGCCAAAATCATTCAACAGAGCCATGATTGGGCCCAAAGAGCGTTCCACGTCTCCTACAAACCGCAGCATATCATCTGCGTAAAGAGCGATGCGTTCCTCCAATGTTCCGTAGCTAAATCCCTGAATGTCTGGAGAGGATCTAACAAGGCAGGCCAAAGGCTCTATGGCCAGAGCAAATAGGAATGGGGATAATGGGCACCCCTGTCTAGTACCCCTGTGAAGCGCAAAAGGCTCAGACAGAAGCCCATTTGCCCTTATTGGTGCTCTGGGTGAGCCAAATAGCATCTGTACCCATTTAATATATTTGGATCCAAATCCCACTTTCCTCATGATCGCCCATAAGAAAGGCCATTCAAAATTGCTCTACTTCCTTCTCCCTCTTGCTGTAATTGTAGGTTTAAAAATAGTCGCCTAAGATTAATAGATGTGGACTTGCCTGGCATAAAAACGGTCTGATCTCCGTGGATCAGTGCCAGTATTACCCTGACCAACCTGTTTGCCAGTACTTTAGCTATTAATTTCACATCATTGCACTACAGTGATATTGGTCTATATCAGGGGTAGGGAACCTATGGCTCGGGAGCCAGATATGGCTCTTTTGTTGGCTGCATCTGGCTCTGACAGATCTTTAATAAATAGTGATGGCTGCTGTGTCTCTTCACTGGACTGATTACTGGACACAGGGAGCGACCCAGGCGCCATCGCTGCCATCATCTAAGCCTGGGTCAAAGAGAAGAGCCTGGGAGCGATGAGGAGCTGGCTGCAGGGAGCACTGGTAAGTGAATGTTCTCTTTTTTTTTTGCTGTGACTACCTATCTACTGGGGGGCATGTGCTGGGACTACCTATCTACTGGGAGTATATGCTGTGGCTTCCTATCTACTGGGAGTATGTGCTGGGGCTACCTATCTACTGGGAGTATGTGCTGGGGCTACCTATCTACTGGGAGCATGTGCTGTTGCTACCTATCTAATGGGAGCATGTGTTGGGGCTACCTATATACTGGGAGTATGTGCTGTGGCTACCCATCTACTTGGGGGCATGTGCTGTGGCTACCTATCTACTTGGGGGCATGTGCTGTGGCTACCTATCTACTGGAAGTATGTGCTGTGGCTACCTATATGCTGGGAGTAGGTTCTGTGGCTACCTATCTACTTGGGGGCATGTGCTGTGGCTACCTATTTACTGGAAGTATGTTCTGTTGTTACCTATCTACTGGGAGTATATGCTGTGGCTACCTATCTACAGGGAGTATTTGCTCTGGCTTCCTATCCACTGGGAGTATGTGCTGTTGTTACCTATATAATAGGAGTATGTGCTGGGGCTACCTATCTACTGGGAATATGTGCAGGGGCTACCTATCTACTGGGAGTATGTGCTGTGGCTATCTACAGGGAGTATTTGCTCTGGCTTCCTATCCACTGGGAGTATGTGCTGTTGTTACCTATATAATAGGAGTATGTGCTGGGGCTACCTATCTACTGGGAATATGTGCAGGGGCTACCTATCTACTGGGAGTATGTGCTGTGGCTATCTACAGGGAGTATTTGCTCTGGCTTCCTATCCACTGGGAGTATGTGCTGTCACTACCCATCTACTGGGAGTATGTGCTGTGGCTACCCATCTACTGGGAATATGTGCAGGGGCTACCTATCTACAGGGAGTATTTGCTCTGGCTTCCTATCCACTGGGAGTATGTGCTGGGGCTACCTATCCACTGGGAGTATGTGCTGGGGCTACCTATATACTGGGGGCATGTGCTGTGGCTACCTATCTACTTGGGGGCGTGTGCTGTGCCTACCTATAAACTGGGGGACATGTGCTATGGCTACCTATTTTGTAGCCGTCGGAATTTATAGAAACCCGGGAAGTTGGCAGCGCCAATCAGCGGTGCACTGGCCCATTAAGTCTGTGAGTGCCGGCCAGCCGGGACGGGAAAGGGGTGGGTTGAGTGAGCTCGGAAAGGGGCGCCGCCACGGAGAGGGGCATGGGATTGTCTGCGATCCAAGACTTAGATCGCAGGGGCACCCGTGACACTGGGACTACCTATCTACTGGCAATATGTGGCATTCATGGCTCTCTCTACCAAAAAGGTTCCTGACCCCTGGTCTATATGAATCTGGTAACAGTAGGTCTTTGCCAGGTTTCGGTATAACCACAATGATTGCATCACTCATGAAGCTAGGTAAATTCACCCATTCTTTCGGCAACTTTAATTACTTCAGTAATTCTGGTAGTAGCAAGGAGCTATAGGTTCTAAAGACCTCACCCGGTAAACCATCTGCCCCTGGAGCTTTTTCATTCTGCACTGTTTTAAGGGCCTCCTCTAATTCTTCTAGATTAAATCGGGGCCTCTAATATCTTTTGCTGTTCTCTGGAGTGTGGGCATATTGATTGTATCCAGAAAGTTCTCAATATCTTCTGGTCTATCCCTTAGTCTAGAGGAGTAGGTGTCCTCATAGAATCCCCGAAAGACCTCTAGAATATCCTGATCTGAGGTAACTATTTCCCCACTTGCAGAGGTCAGTGAACGCACCCTGTTAGACTCTCTCTGTGCTCTTATTACCAAGGCTAATAGCTTACCCGTACCTTCCCCTCCTTCAAAGTATTTCTGTTGGACAAAAAACTTCTTAGCCTCAGCTGTTGCCATGACGTGAGACTTAAAGGGGTACTCTGGAGGTGGAAAAACATGGCTGCAGTCTTCCAAAAACAGCACCTCACCTGACCATGGGTAGTGTGTGGTATTGCAACTAAGCTCCATTCATTTCTATACAGCAGAGCTGCAGTACTGACAGTAACCATGGTCAGGTGTGGTGGTGTTTTTGGAAGACTGCAGCCATGTTTTTCCACCTCCTGAGAATCCCTTTAAGAAGGTCCTGGGCTTCTAGCCAGTCTGCCTTAGCTTCCTCCGTTCCAGTGTCCACAGAGCATCGCTCAGTGTCTTGTACCCTCATTTGTAACACTTGTGTATATGGCCTCTGTTTGGAGTTGTGAGCAATAATGCCTTTATTAAAGCAGTCTCTAATGAGTGATTTTAATGTGTCCCACACTATCAGCCTAGAGGTAGTGCCAATGTTGAATCTTAGGATACCTGGGGAAATAAAGGAATTTCTATCTGTCGGTCGCAAGATCGGTATCCAGAAGGGGTTAAGCTTCCAAAGGCGCTGTCGTCCCCCCCCCCCCCCCTGGGGAGTGGTCAGACTCTTCTAGGAGCGTATTCCACCCCTGCCACCATGTTCAACAATTGCCAGATCAATGCGGGACAAGGAATTGTGGGAGCTCGAATAACATGAATATCTTCGTGTCGTGGGGAATTTATGCCTCCAAATATCCGTCAGTCCCACCTCAACCAGAACCTTAGCCAAGGAAGTGTCAGGACTATTAGCAGGGATGTTGCCTCGTTGATGCCGGTCATAGTATGGGTTAATGCAATTATTGAAATCCCCTATTAGGAGTATGGGGATATCTGAATTCCATAGCCACCGATAGAATTTTGTTCATTATAGCTGAGGAGTAGGGTGGGGGTATATATACTGCTACAAGTAATATCTCCCTTGCATGTAGAATACATCTAAGAGCAATAAAGCGCCCATCTGGGTCAACATTACAGCTTATGTATTGGAAAGGTATCGCTCTATGTACCAATATGCTCACTCCTCTAGCGTGTGAAGAGTATGTAGAGTGATATGCAGTTCCTATCCAGGATGGTCCCAAGCTAGCTATGTTAGTGTCTGTAAAGTGGGTTTCAGATAGGCAAATTACTGCGGGCTGATACTGCTTTAGGGCTGTTACTACTGCGTACCTTTTCACTGAATCGCCCAATCCCCTTACAATCCCCTATATTTACTTTAGTCGCCATTATATAAGAAGGCTAAAAGGTAAAATTGCTATGTACCCGATAATAATCTGCAAATGCCCGGTTAGGAACCAACATATAACAAACAGACATAACCACGCGCCGTAGGCGCAACCTTGGAGAAAGAAAGTAACTGCGGCCTGCAGTTCGCCTGCTCGCAACATAGTGCAGTGAGAAAATCATTACAGTATAAGATAAAGTCACTGGTAGAGCATGACCCGCTATTCAACTTTAACTATGAACAGTTTGCACCCTGCAATTACTTTTTAGAAATCAAATGTATGTATACTTGCAGTTCCTGGGTCAGTGTCCAGTTTGGCAGACAGCTTATTCACGTTGAGGGCTGCGCCGTCGCAGTTCGTTTTCATGAGCATCCAGCCAGGACGTAGTTTCTCCTGGTGAAGTGAAAAAATGCGTAGCTTGCAACACCACCACTCTCAGCTTTGCCGGGTAGAACATGGAATATGGTAGATTATACTGGCGCAAGCGCTGTATCACCCCCATAAATGTGGCCCTTTGCTTTTGAACCTCAGCTGAGAAATCGGGGAAGATTGAGATCCGGTTTTCATCGATGCGCAGATTTTGCTTCTCTCTCGCCTTTCTCAGGATGATGTCTCTATCCTTGTAATGTAGAATGCGTATGTGCACCGCTCTCGGGGCATTGCCTGCTGGCAGGGGTCTGGATGGAACCCTGTGAGCACGTTCCACGGCAAACAGCGGAGTTAGGGTTTCTTTGCCAAAAATAGATAGAAGCCACTGCTCAAAGAACGCACCCGGGTGTCTGCCTTCCACTTTCTCCGGGACCCCGATGAGGCGTACATTATTACGCCGTAGCCCGTTTTCCATATCATCTTGTTTAGCTAGCAAAGCAGCTATGGAAGTATGCATACATGAAACATCCCTCTTGACTGGCGGAAACTGATCTTCCACTTCTCCTACCCTGCCTTATAGAGCCCCCATCCTCTCCGAGACTCTTTGCATGTCAAGACGTATAATATTAAAATCTCTCTTCACACCACCCACTAGCATTGTGAGTGAGGAAATAGCATTATTACAATTATGCACAGCAGACAGTACCTCATGGAGAGTTGGTTCAGAGCCTGTGGCAGCAGGAGGTGAGGAGGCAGCTGCCTGTCTTGCAGTATACGCTGTCCACGTGGTGGTCTTGGGGTGTCTGGTGCCCTGGATATCGTTGCGGCCGCCATATTGGATTGGATTGTGGGGTCGGCAGGGACGGCCAGTCCTCACTCTTCGGTTCTCCCCCTGTGGGCTCCGGCTCCAGCGCGCTCCAGCACGTGGGCAAACTTCTGAAGACGGGTCACCACCTCTGCAGGATCAATGGCCGCGTCGTGGCCCGGGCGCTGATCACTGCCGCTCAGTTCTCCCGGCGCCTCCCGCAGCTTCTTCTTGTTCCCCCCGCCGGCCATGGAGGATCGTGGGGCTCTCTGGACTTGAGTCCTTCGCTACAGGGCAGTGTATTTGGCAGGGTGCCGGATAATATAAAAATGTGTAGCGGGAGCTCTGCCAGCGTGCGACCGCTCACATCCTCGGCCAAGCCACGCCCCCCACGAAGCCATTTCTGATATCTTTCCTCATCTCAGGTGACAGCACACCAAAATTTTCCAAGTGGTGAAAGGATTGTACTCGCTTTTCCCTGCTCAGGGAGGCTTCTATCTAGTCCATATGCATTATATACGCGAGCTTGTCTAGAAATATTCTGATAGGGGGCGCTGTGGGGCTGAGCCAGGTTTGGAGGATGCTTTACAACCCGCTACTGCTGTCAGCAATCTCTGAAACCCTCTGGTACAGCTTGTGTCTCTGTATCTATGTACCCAAAGAATGCCCACAACAGTTCCCTAGGGACATAAATTGAGATATTTAGCAGTGAAGGCTATAATTGTGTGCCAGAAAGGCTGGATGACTGAGCATGCCCACATACAATGATAAAGGCCGGCTCCCTCCTGGCATGCTGTTGTGTCGTATATACCCATATGAAACCCTCTGGTCGGAGTGATGTGAGAGCGATGCCACAGCTGGAGATACATCTCCTGAAAGCGTGGCGATGGCAGAGATCTATAGGCATTAACCATGGAATTTAGGAGTGGTGATGTGGTGACAGACAGGTCATCTAGCTGCCACTTAGTTAGGGAAGCAGGCGAGTTCTCATTGTCCAGCAAGGAGTGGAGGAGGGCATAGTTTACAGAGATTTGCCGGTACTGACCACTGGTCCTATTAAACCAAGCTCTGCAGCTGGGGTTCCAGTCATTTTCTTTTAACCTTGCTAATACCTTTGTGGCGTAATGTGTGCATGTATGGGAAAAAAAGCAATCTGCAGGGAATAAATCCTACAGTTCTGTGATTGTTAGAATTCATTTATCGTGTAGCAACTGCGCCACCGTGCGAATTCCAGCCCTAAACCATGTATAAAAATCGCAATGTGGGTTGCCCTGTTGAAAGTCGGGATTGTGGATAAAAGGACAGATATGGGAAATACAAAGGATCAAGATTGAAACGTCTTCTCACCTTTGATCTCAGATATTACTAATAATACATCATAGAGATCCGAATTTCTTTGGTTCCCAAATGTATGCCCTGAAAACTGGAGGTGGTGTGTAAGTGATAAAGCATGGGGTCTAGAGAGAAGTTAAAAAGGAAAGGGGATATTGGGCAACCCTGTCTGGTTCCCCTAAATATAGTTATCTGTAGGGTGTTCCCTTTATTTACAGTGATTGTGGTGTAGGAGCCCGTGTATAGCGAGTCAATCAAGTTTTGAAAAGGCCTCCCAAAGTTCCTCCGGTTCTCCGATCCCGCTATTGAAGCTGCAATCACCCGAATGTTTTTAGTCGCATGGCACCCTTTCGTGAATCCTGCCAGAGTTGGGTGTAGTATAGGAGGTAAAATGGATTGTAAACGGAAAGCTAAAATAGATGTCATGAGTTTGTAATCATTAGACAATAGGAGTTTATTGAAGTCTTTGTTAGGTTTCAATAAAAGTATAGTCCTGGCCTCTGAATCTCTCCGTCACGACACCCTCCCGCTATGTTAACCCCTTACCGACATGTGACATAATAGTACGTCACATGTTGGGTCCCGATGCATGGAGAGGGCTCCCGGGCCGAGCCCTCTCCATAGCCGGTAAGACTTTGCTGCATATTGCACGGGTGTTTTCCTGCAGATCGCCGCCGGCGAAGCTACTTCGGGTTAACCCATTCATTACAATTTGCTATCAGCACATTTTAAGGTACGAGTAGTAAAATACACATATTCTGCCATACTGTAGTACCCTAGGGAGTCTGAAAAATAGTAAAAATTCAAAAAAAAGTTTAAGAAAATTATAATTAAAAAAGCTAAAAATTCAAAATCACCCCCCTTTCCCTAGAACTGATAAATAAACAGTAAAAATCATAAACACATTAGGTATTGCCGCGTCCGAAAATGCCCGATCTATAACGGTTTTTCACTGCGTTTAACCCCGTAATGGAAAATAGCGCCCAAAGTCGAAAATGGCACTTCTTTGCCATTTAAAAAAAAAAATTCTATAAAAAGTGATCAAAAAGGTCGTACAGTCCTAAAAATGATAACATTGTAAATGTCATCAAAATCCGCAAAAATCGGCACCACCCACAGCTCCATACACCAAAGTATAAAAAAAGTTATTAGCGCCAGAAGATGGCAAAATCCCCCCCAAAATTTTTGGACACAAGGTTTTATTTATTTATTTTTTTTTTAAATGTATGAAAACATTATAAAACCTATACAAATTTGGTATCCCCTTAATCATACCGACCCAAATAATAAAGTAGACATGTCATTTGGGGCAAAGTGAAATCCGTAAAATCCAAGCCCACAAGAATACGGCACAAATGCGTTTTTTTACCAATTGGTAAAAAAACGCATTTGTGCCATATTCTTGTGGGCTTGGATTTTACGGATTTCACTTTGCGCCCCAAATGACATGTCTACTTTATTATTTGGGTCGGTACGATTGCATTTGGAATTTTTTTCCCGTTTCCCAGTACACGGCATGGAATATTAAATACCACCATTTTGAAGTGGAATTTGTTACGCAGAAAATAAGCCATCACACAGCTCTGTACATGGGGAAAAAAAAAGTTAGATTTTTGAATGTGGGGAGTGAAAAATGAAAGTGCAAAAACGAAAAGGGCCGCGGCGGGAAGGGGTTAAATTAAACAGTTCACGGGTTTCTCGCTCATATACATGCTACCGGGTTGGTTCCTCAGCCTATATAATCCCCTTACGGACCGGGCTTATATTAAAGGAGAACTGGTGGCAGCATAAGGCTGATAATATTCTGTCTCACTGAGGCTAGTGAACGGGATCTTATAGCCATTCAAGGGCTTTGATTTATGGTTGTGCCATATCCGGAAGTTGTGTGGACAACTTTAAATCACTTCCTACGCCTCTCAGAACCCATGCGTTCTGGGAGAGTCTACAAAAGGATAACTGAACTGAGGATCAGTTCTGACCGGAGCGAGTGCCATCGGCGTACTGCCTTGGTCATTGAGCATCTCCATGATCCTATGACCTACGAATGAGCAATCACATGATCGCGACAGCGAACACGCATGCGCGCGAGGATACTGAAGCCTACGTTGCTGAAGAGAAAAGTGATGAATATCAGGAATCACTACCCAGAATAAAAATAGATGGTGCCAAGTTTCCAAAGGACCTACAGTCAGGGCCATAACTTTTGAGAATAACACAAATATGATATTTTTACATGATGTCCACCCGTCTCTTGATGATTGACCACAAGTTCTCAATGGGATTAAGATCTGGGCAGTTTCCAGGCCATGGACCCAAAATCTGTATGTTTTGTTCCCCAAGCCATTTAGTTATCACCTTTGCTTTATGGCAAGGTGTTCCAACATGCTGGAAAAGGCATTGTTGCTCTTGGACGGTTGGGAGAAGTTGCTCTTGGAGGACATTCTGGTACCACTCTTTATTCTTGGATGTGCTTTTAGGCAAGACAGAGCCAATTTCCTTGGCTGAGAAGCAACCCCACACATGAATGGTTGCAGGATGCTTTACAGTTGGCATGAGACAAGACTGGTGAAATCGCTCTCCTTGTCTTCTCCGAACAAGCTGTTTTCCAGATGTTCCAAACAAACAATCGGAAAGGGGATTCATCAGAGAAAATGACTTTACCCCAGTCCTCAGCAGTCCACTTCCTGTACCTTTTGCAGAATATCAGTCTGTCCCTGATGTTTTTTCTGGAGAGAAGTGGCTTCTTTGCTGCCCTCCTTGACACCATGCCTTGTTCCAAGAGTCTCCACCTCACAGTGCGTGCAGATGCACTCACACATGCATGCTGCCTTCCTCCTGCTGGTAGCCCCATACTGAAGCTGAAACACTTTTAAGAGACTGTCCTGGCGCTCGCTGGTCCTTCTTGGGTGCCCTGGAGCCTTTTTGGCAACAATGGAACCCCTCTCCTTGAATTCCTTTATGATGCGATAGATTATTGCAGCTAGAAAGATTGCACCTCAGTCAACACTCTTCCCTGTTAGGTGTTTGTGGACCTGTGTTAATAAAGCAATCACTGAAACTATGTTAGCTGCTCCTTTTAAGGCAGGCCTGCAATGAAGTTGAAATGGGGGAAAAAGTTCCTTTTTTAGGCAAATATTGACTTTGCAATTAATTGCTGTTAAGCAGAACACCCTTTATAAAACATTCTAGAGCAGGGGTCCCCAAACTACGGCCCGCAGGCCACATGCGGCCCGCGGACCGTTTCTATGCGGCCCCCGTCGCATCGGACCGCAAACTTCGGCAGTCGGGCAGGAGCCTCCGTCCGTCCGGACAGAAAGCTCCTGTCAGTCACAACATAGTGCTCGATGCGGTCGGAATCGGCCGCTCGAGCACTATTACTGCAGGTGGAGCGATGTGGCCGGAAGACAACCCCGGCGCACATCGCTCTTTGAGCCTGCATGCGCGGCCGCGTGATGACGCGCACCTTTTCCTGTCCGGCAGCCACAAGAAGAAAGAAGACGCAGGAGCCAGAGGTAAGTATAGGATTTTTTAATTTTTTTAAACAGCAGTTAAAACATTGTGTCGGCTGGGGGGCCCTAATAATGAAACAATTCATGGTCGGTGGGAGCATATAAAATAACTAATGGTGGGGGGGGCATATAAAATAACTAATGGTGGGGGGGGGGGGCACATAAAATAACTAATGGTGGGGGGGGGGCACATAAAATAACTAATGGTGGGTGGTGGGGGCATATAAAATAACTAATGGTGGGTGGTGGGGGCATATAAAATAATTAATGGTGGGTGGTGGGGGCATATAAAATAACTAATGGTGGGTGGTGGGGGTCACATAAACTAACTAATGGTGGGTGGGGGGCACATAAAATAACTAATGGTGGGTGGTGGGGGCATATAAAATAACTAATGGTGGGTGGTGGGGGCATATAAAATAACTAATGGTGGGTGGTGGGGGCATATAAAATAACTAATGGTGGGTGGTGGGGGGCACATTAACTAATGGTGGGTGGGGGGCACATAAAATAACTAATGGTGGGTGGTGGGGGCATATAAAATAACTAATGGTGGGTGGTGGGGGCATATAAAATAACTAATGGTGGGTGGTGGGGGGCACATAAACTAACTAATGGTGGGTGGGGGGCACAAAATAACTAATGGTGGGTGGGGGGGGCACATAAAATAACTAATGGTGGGGGCACATAAAATAACTAATGGTGGGTGGGGGCACATAAAATAACTAATGGTGAAGGGGCAGCATAGGAAATAATTTTAAGGGCCAGTCTAGTAATTAATAGGGGGGGGGGCAGAATATTTAATAATTAATTGACCCAATTAATTAATTCATTGGGCCAATATATAAAATAGTTCACAAGGTGGTGCAGTATATTAAATAATTAATTGGGGGGGGGGGGGCAGTGTATTACAGATGTGGTCACATGTACCGCTTTTTATCCGGCCCTCCAATGGTCTGAGAGAGACAATGAACGGCCCCCTATGTAAAAAGTTTGGGGACCCCTGTTCTAGAGTATATGCAAATTGCCAGTAGACTTTGTGACCCATAGTTACCCTTTCAGGACAAGTGTCCAGCAGGGGCACATTTAGCAACAGGATGTCACTCCTATAGTGGTCCTATGTCAGAAACGATTCATACCTATAGATAAAATGCAGTACCCTTAGAATAGTTACTTGTGGTTGTCAGAAAACTAGATTGTGCATAACAAAAAATATCTGATCCATGGTAAGCAGCGATGTTCACATCTTCAACGTGAAGTTACAGTGAACTGCAGGTTTGTGAAGTGATTAAGATATCTTAAAGAAAAATGGTAACTATATGGCTTGAAATCAGTGAAACACTGATTTAATTTTGTTACATTGATGTGAATACATTTCAAGATTTCAAAAGGAAAACGCAACACGCCAAGTTTCCACCACCTTCTAGTAACTCAAATAAAATAAGGATAAGAGGGGAAAGAGGGAAAGTTAGGGGTATGTTAAATTATAAACAGGTTATATTGTAAGTTGAATTTAAGTATATTCAGAGCTTCTTAAAGTATTATTGGCATCATTTGACATCCTGTATACCCTTGTTCTGGGTATAGATTTATGTTGGTGTATGTCAGAGTAAGTCCCCAATTTATTCTACTCCTAAGTAACAGGGTCCTGTACAGTGAGAAAACCCTGTGTACCTCTATTGATGAAAGGGCAAAACTGTTCATGTTGATCTTTTTAAATCATAAAATAGGTGATTAAATAGACAGAACTCCCTAAAATGTTGAGAGAATTGTCATGTTATGTATTTGGTAGATGTGAACTTAGAGATTTACATACACCACTTGAATATACAGTGTATTACTAGCGCATTTATTCAGCACGGCTGTTTGGCAGTAGCAGATATAATCTCCCTGACATACAATGTTTCATGTAAGGAGATACAAAGTTGTTTGTTATTTATTTCCACTACAAGAATGATATTGGGTAAGTATTTCTTATTACATGAAGATGGTATTTAGAACAGCGGTATGAGGTGGTGTATTGCTATCCTGCCGTCTCTTTCCAGCCTCTGATGGTAATATTAGCTGGCAAAGTGCACTTATTGGTGGGAGATACTCTTGGAGCAGCTATGTGGTGTAATACACTTCTATCCTGCAGTTTTTTTTTCCCCAATTACCGTATGAGATATGAAACGTATGGAAATTTACATGCAGCACCTTAATAAGCAGCACATTTATTCAGCACAACTTAAGCCGTTGCAGATGTTATCTCGCTGACATGCAGAGTTTTATGTGAAAAGATAGTTTATTTTCACTTTAAGAGTAATATTGGGCAAGTAATGTCGAGTTTCATGAAAAGTTTAGAACAGAGGAATGAGGTAGTGCATCACTACCCTGCTGTCTATTTTCAGCCTCCAGTGGTAGTAGTATAAGCTGGCAAGATAAACTTGTTGCAGGGAGTCACTCCAAGCTTAAGAGCAGTATATATGCCTGAAAAGCGTAAGCTGCCGTTGTCCCCCACTATGGGATGCTTTGTATTACCTATGCAACAACAAAGGATTGAAAACGCAAGTGTTTGGAGCCTGGCTGAACAAGTGTACTGTTTTCGTCTTAAGTCGAGCTTAGAGCACTGATGTGATTTAATACACCGCTACCCTGCTGTCTACTTCCAGTCACCGGTAGTATTATTAGCTGGCAGACATTAAAGGAAACCTACCACTTGTAGTGGCAGGTTTCTGATGGAAATACCGGGAACCAGCTCAGGGTGAGCTGGTGCCGGAGCTTATTTTTGTTAGCGTTTTAAACCGCGGTATCGCGGTTTAAAACACTTTTTAAACTTTATAGCCGGCGCAGGGAGGCGTAGAACTGTACGACCTTTTGATCCCTTTTTATAGATTTTTATATTTTTTAAAATGGCAAAAAAGTGCCATTTTCGATTTTGGTTCTATTTTCCGTTACAGGGTTAAACGCATTGAAAAACCGTTATCATATTTTGATAGATCGGGCATTTTCGGACGCGTCGATACCTAATGTGTTTATGATTTTTACTGCTTATTTATATTTATGTCAGTTCTAGGGAAAGGGGGTGATTTGAAATTTTAGGTTTTTTTATTATAATTTTTTTTTTTTAAACATTTTTTTTTTTACTATTTTTCAGACTCCCTAGGGTACTTTAACCCTAGGTTATCTGATCGATCCGATCATAAACTGCCATACTACAGTATGGCAGTATATGGAGATTTTCCTCCTCATTCATTACAATGTGCTATCAGCGGGTGTTACCCGCAATATGCAGCAGAGACTTACCGGCTATGCAGCGCGACCCGGCCGGTGCCGTGAATACACGGCGGGCGGTCGTGAACTGGTTAAGTATAAATACATTCACTCTGATTACAGATGCCTGTTGTCATGTCACCTCTTATATCCAGTTTTATGTGTTCAATCTCCCACCAAGTTAAGTCTTAGAATTGCAAATTATGTGGTGTCTTGAAGTGCTCTGCCAATGGTGTTGGTTGGAAATCCTTCTTCAGGGATATTGCCTCCATTTTATTTTTGTCATTTCTTTATGCTCAGAATGTGTTCCCCAATTCTGGATCTTTCAGGTCTGGATCCAAAATAAGGATTTTTCCAATGTTCATTTAAAATGTTAGTCATCTGTGGCCTTTTATTATGGAGAGTAATGACAAAGCGAACTTTGTCATCCCTTTTCTTCATGTTTAACTTGGAGACTGGAACTTACTGTCCTCCGTGCAACATTATAAGCTCGATTGATTTGCTGGTTGGAGTAGCTCCCCCGAGGCGCGTTTTCAAAGCTACTGAAGCTTTTCTCAAATTCATGAAAGTGGGGCAGCTCCTACGGAGTCTGAGGAATTGCCCTTTTTGGATTCTCCGGATTGTTCTCTTTAGGCGTTTTTGCATGTAGAAGGCTGTTGGTAGCAGTCTCCTTGCAATACAGATAAGTCGTGATGTTCATCAGTCTTTATTTTGATGTCCAGAAATGTAACTTTGATTTTACTGACTTTAGAGTCAGTTTGATATTAATATCATTCTGTCACCAGGGACCTCATTTTCACTAAAGACAGATTGCAGAAGTATATCACACATGCAGTGCTAATCTGTCTGCCTTTTGTAAGCATTTGCATTACAATATAATTGTGTGTTATAACTTACATTGCACATTGACAAAATCCTGTGGTAGTCACAGGGGCTGGACTTTGGTTTGCATGCATTTTAAAAAAACATGTGACTTGTTGTGTTACTTCCTCCTCAGAGCTTGGGCCCGCACCTTTGTGCTCCTGTCTAGCTCCACCTCCTGCTACTTCTCAGAGGTCACAGCATGGTAAGATGACATCAGTGGGGAAGGGACAGAGCTGTACAGGAGCACAAAGATGGAGGCAGCCTGCAGCACAAACAAATCACATGTTTTTTGAAATACATCCGAACCAAAGTCCAGCCCCTGTGACTACCTAGGATTTTGTCAGGATGCAAGAGTAAGTTATAATACACAATTAGATTGTAATACAAATGCTTAGAAAAGGCAGATAGGCATTTTTGCACTGCAGGTGTGATGGGCTTTTACAATCTTTCTTTGTTGAAAATGAGGTCCCTGGTGACAGGTTCCCTTTAAGTTGAACAAAATTATTCAGGGTTTCTTCTGTGCCTTTCCATATAAAAGACAATATAGTCAATATAGCTTTTCCAGATTAATATCGACTTCTTAAACTCATCCAAATCTCCTCCAAATACCCACTCTTCTTCCCACCATCCAAGGTACAGGTTGGTGCAAGTTGGTGCACACGCCACGGTCATTTCTGTTCCCTGGATCTGGAGGAAGAAGCGGGCATCAAAAGTGAAGTAATTGCGTTGCAACGCATATAGCAGCGCCTCTAACAAAAGTTTGGCGGGGTTCACTCTTGTCTCCATATCTACTCAAAAAACTAAAAATAGGTGATTCAACAGACACAGTCTTACCCCTTCATCAATAGAGGCACACAGGGTTATATTACTATACAGGACCCTGTAACTCAGGAGTAGAATAAATAAGGGACTTACTCTGACATAAACCAACATAAATCTATACCCGGAACAAGGGTATACTGGATGTCAAATTTTGCCAATAATACTTTAAGAAGCTCTGAATATGCTTACAATATAACATTTTAATAAGATAAAAGTTACATTTAACACACCCCTAACTTTCCCTCTTTTTACTATAAGAATATTCATATTACTCCACTTTCAATGAACAAACACTTAACTGGGAAAAGAGGTTTAGGGATCGCAAATACAAACCACATGTCTTAATAAACGCTAAAAAAAGAATTGCAAATGTCAATAGAGAAACACTCTTATCCGATTCCTCTAAAAGAAAAGACCAAACATTAATTGACAAACCTATTACATTTACCACCACTTATAGTAATCAGTTTCACCATGTAAAAAGAATCATTAAAAAGCATCTACCTATCCTGGAACAGAACGAAGATGTGAAATTGTGTCTCACTAAAGGAATCAGGTACATCTCTAAAAAAGCCCCCACCCTTGGGTCTATGTTGTCCCCTAGTTTATTTAAGAGCGTTACCACGAATCCCATGAAATATACCTGGTTGCAACATCTGGGGAGCCACAAATGTGGACATCTAAAATGTATAGCATGTAGATGTGTGTGTTTCTGACTCCTTTATCTCATGCACCACTGAAAATAATTACAAAATCACTACTTATTTGAATTGCAATACATCATTTGCCATATACAGCATTAAATGCACTTTTTGCAACAAACAATATGTGGGATGCACCACTAATGCTCTTAAAGTCCGCATAAGGAAACACATATCCGATGTAACAAATAGCAATTTAACCAACTTGTCTGCGGCCTCGAGACATTTTCGAGATGTGCACAATGGTGACACCAGATTTTTTTATGTGGCAAGGCATAGAAAAGGTTAAACGACCAGATAGAGGAGGAGATCATAGGAAAAAACTTATGAGCAGGGAAACCTATTGGATGTTTATCCTCAAAACAACACAACCCATGGGTCTGAACCTGCGCCAAGACTTAATCTTATGCTATGAATAATTTAGTTTTTTCTGTGACCAATATTGTAGTATCATTATATTACTATTTCCATCATTATTTGTCTAGCATTTAATATAATCTTTTCTGCATAGTAATCGCTATTGCCATACGTGCATATGTCATAGATTGCCATTTCCATTTGAAACTATGTATTTACATATTAACCATCGTAATCATCTTACCCTGTGAGATATATTGTTCTTATTTTTATCAAATAATGTTTTAATTCTATTGCGTCCTAAGAGAAATAGTTAAGATGCCGAAGGAAGTGTTCAGGTCCGGTCATGTGATCCATATCACGTGCCGGTGACGTCACACGCCTACCTGAGGCGCGATCTTTAAATAGCTCTCCTACAACAGGAGGCTTGTAAAACCAAGACTAAGCTCGTAAAGAGCGAAACGCGTCGGTTACAACCTGTTGGTCCACTCACCTATGTACCATGCCATGTGTAAGCTTTTATCCGGATTGAATTAAAAAAGTATTTTATATCCCAAATCTCCTGAAGCGCTGGTGCCTTTTTCTCGTTTGGAGTCGTTTGCCCGAAGTCCGTGGGGTTGTTTGCTGCTCCGTGCGCTGGAGTGAATCGCTTGGAAGAGGTGAGCTGAACAAACCTTTTTCGTATAGTCTTACGGTATGAATATGTATAGATCAGCATGGATAACTGTTTTTATAGTCCCTATTTTGCATCATGCAAAGAAGTGTGGATGCTCAATGGAAGAAGACACTGCAAGGTCCTTTATGGACCAACCACAGCTGTGTATTTACGCCCTTATACAGGTAATAACTGACAACATACAAAAATCTCTACACAATAGAAGTCTCTTACCAGATCCTTCCAGATCCCTGCGGATATATTCCTCAGAATTTTCTTCAAATGCTTCTTCATCAGCAGCTGCAACAAAATATGAAACCAAATTTTCAATGATGAATTCGGTCAAGCAATGTTCAGCAGTGTTTGTAGAAGAAAAAAAAATAAAGTCAAATAACAATTGGTCTACATAGAAAGGAAACATGTCCTTTTCAACTTTACAGATAGTCCTGAGATTAATTCTGACTATCATCAAGCCTACCACACTTTCCCAAAAAATGTCATGTTTCCTTTTGAAAGACATCCAGGATGTCAGACATTTAAAAAGTAACATGTGGCAGCAAACTCCAAGGTCTTCGTGATCTTACAATAAAAAAAGACTCCTTATATATAAACGGTAGAACCATCTTTTCTCTGGGTCACTGGTTCTCAACCTTCCCAATGTTGTAACCCTTTATAGTTCCTCATGTCGTGACTCCCAAGCATAAAATTGAGTTATGAGTTATTTTCATTTTAATGAAAATACATCCTGCATGTCAGTTGTTACATTTCAGAAAAGTAGCAAAATGGTTACAATGGTTACATATTGTTTTTGTGATTACTCACATGTGTTAGAGGGGTATTCCCATCTGGGCATTTACATTTAATTGAATTCATTTGCCATATGTAAACATTTCTTCAATTGGAGGTTATTAAAACAAAAAAGTTCAAGTTCCTGTGTGAAGATATTTCTCATAAATGCAGCTATGTTGTCCCTTAGAAACGAGATGACTTCCTCACATTTAGGCAGCGGTGGCCAGGCATGCGCTATTGAGCCCTGCCTTACCACCTGCATTCAGCAATCATTACCACAGGATGGCTGTAGTATTATACAGTAACTCCCGGACATTTCATAAACAAAAACCTTTTGTTTTTTGTGCAATCACTCCAGCAGAGGTGGCCGTATCCGGGGAAGCCATCTCGTTTCTAAGGGACAATATGACTACATTTATGAGAAATTATCTTCACATAGGAACATTTTTTTTAATAACATCCAATTGAAGAAATGTTTACATTCAGCAAATGAATCCAATTAAATGTAAATGCCCAGATGGGAATACCCCTTTAATTATGTTAAATTTATAATTTTATAGTGAAATATTTATTCCCAATTACATAAATATGACAAATGAAATTTTGTTGTGAAGCATGGGCAACAGTCTTAATATAACTAAAGTGAACAATATTTCTACATTTTGCAGCAATATGAAGCTAAGGCATAGATTGCTTTCTTATCAAATCGGAAATTCTCAGGGCTGTCTTTGCAAGTTTTTTAATACACTAGACAGAATATTAACCCCTTGTAAATGATGCCTTATGTTTTTTTTTAAATCAGTTAAATAATGAATGCACAGACTTGTCATTTATTGTGAATTTTCAATAAATGTTAATGTTACATATTTTTGATACAAGGATAATACACAGGCAAAACAGGAACAATCCTCTATTGCAGTGATGGCAAACCTTTTAGAGACCGAGTGCCCAAACTTCAACAAAGACCCGCTTATTTATCACAAAGTGCCAACACAGAAATTTAATTTGTGATTTATACTTCCTTCTCTGTCACAGTTTTCATTGATACCAGCACCCTGAGGACACCAATAAAGCAGAAAATAGTCCCAGGTTGAGCTGTTAATTTTAAATAGCTCCGTGCACAGCAAGTCCTGGGCTGTCTGGGACTGCAGGAAGATACCGGGAGTCATCTCTGGTGATGGCCTGAGTGCCCACAGAAAGGGCTCCAAGTGCCACCTCTGGCACCAGTGCCATAGGTTAGCCATCACTGCTCTATTGCATCAATGCAAAAGTGGGCCAGGGACTAGCCAGCCTGCCCAGAACACACCAGCTTCCAAGGCTTCAACCGGTGACAGTTGTTCAACAAAATGTCTCGGCACCCTCGGGCACCATGTTCCCTACTCTGGTACTGCCCAGCCTACAAACTGCCGACACTGTGCGGCCAAAAAATACGCCCATACATTTGGAATGGCCAGCCGCACTTATCTTTAGGTAACTGCAATTTCTCTAACCGAATCTTGGGAAGCCCTCTTTTCCATACCAGATCCCAAAAAACAGACCGTGCAATTCCCTAAACCATAACTTTGGAATCCATAACTTTACCAAGTTTGCGCGTCCCAACGCTGAAATGGGTAGCTTATTCCAAATCAAAAATCCTGTGGCGAATGTCCGTTGACTAGAAAGGTTTCTGAGGTTTGACCTGAATTTGGATCGCATGTTATCTGCAGGCCCAGATATTTAAAATGTCTCAACCACCGGGATATTCCTTCCCTGCATCCGAGAACAGCCTGTTGAGGACAGCGGCAGCATTGCAGATTTCGACCAATTAATTCGGAACACAGTAGGTTCCAAATCTAGAAATGGTTCCAAAGGCCCATCGCCAATGGAAGAGACCGCTGTACTTTCCAGAAACAAAAAAGAAAATTGTCCGCGTATAGAGAGACTTTCCTCCCACCCTCTATACCGGACCCCTGCATGTTTGAATTTTGCCTTAACATACATTCTAGCGGTTCAATACCCAAGGCGAATAATAGCAGCGATAGAGGGCAGCCTTGCCGCGTGCCCCGATCTAGACTGAACTTGTGCAACGTTGTCCCATTCACCCCGCCATTAGCTAATGGTGCCCTATACAGAAGCTGAACCCACCGGATAAAATTTGGCCCAAACGCCAGTTTCCTCAACATGGTCCATAGATAACCCCACTCAATACTAATAAAGGCCTTAGTAGCATCCAAAGAGACCACTGCAGTCTCCTCCGGATCCTCCATATTTGCCTATAGATTTAAGTAAAGCCTTTAATATTTATAGCCGTAGATTTAGAAGGAATGAAACCAGATTGGTCACTATGCACAACTGTATCTACTACTGATCCCAACCTCGTGGCCAGAACTTTGGCCAATATTTTAATATCTGTTGTGAGCAAAGAAACTGGCCTATATGAATCAGGCAGTAGTGCATCTCTCCCCTCCTTTAGCAAAAGAACAATACTAGCTTCATTGTGGAAGGCACCCACTCAACTCTCCGAGGTTTCCTGCCACAATGGTAGAAGGACATCTCCGTATGCCTTGTATAGAGGAATTGGAATCCTATCTTCCCCTGGAGCCTTCTCATTTGCCACTGCCACTTCCTCTAAAGTTATCGGAGTGTCCAATCTGTGCTTTTCTTCTGAAACTTAAATGGGCATATTTATCCTACTCAGATTAGTCTCCAGCTCCTCCTCTCCATAAGTCGCCCTAGAAGTACAAGGTTTTATAGAAATTTTCAAAAACATCCACAATCACCCTAGTGTCTTTTATGAAGCCCCCTCTCACCCCCACCCCCCCGCCGCATACAAATAGGACCGCTCTTTCCGTGCCTGAGCCATTCTAACCAATAGCCTTCCCGTCTGCTCCCACTCTGCATAGGTGTTCTTTTAAGTCCATCCTATTGTCAGCGTTCCAACTGTTTATTCAACTGTTTCTGTGCCTCCACCCATTGTCTCTATGTATGTTGTGTATTATGACAGACATGATACTCTTCACTCTCCATAACCCTGGCCTGCAAGTCTGGATCTAGTCTTAACTTTCTTGATCTCACCCTTAAATATTTCCCTCAACTGCATCTTCATTGCATCCCATAAAATTCTGTTAGATACCGAATCCTGAATGAATTCTAGAAACTGACGTAATCTGTCTTTCACACTTACCCAATCAATTGCAACCAGAACGTATTCAGGCGCCAAGTCTACCATCCCCCTCCAACCCTCCACATTGTATCTTAACATTTTGGAGTGCTCTAACAACCTCAGTGGAAGATAGGAAACTTCCTGGACTCTAGGCAACATACTTGAAGAGCCCAACATCATGTCAATAAGGGACATTTATACGTAGCTGGAGGAGACAAGAGTATTGACGTATTCCTACATAACGTTCTCTCCATATGTCATGCATACCCATTTTTGAAAACCAACGTCCCAGAAATTTAAGCCCACCCCCTCGTCTGCCTCAGTCATTTGGGAATCTATCCACCCGTTCATCTAATACCATATTAAAAATCACCCTTTATAAGCAGTGGGACCTCAGGTAAAGCGGACAAACATGTCAACAAATCCCTTAAAGGGGTATTCTCATCTGGGCATTCACATTCAGTTTCATTAATCTGCGATATACATACATTTCTTCAATTGGAGGTTATTAAAAAAATGTTCCTGTGTGAAGATAATTTCTCATAAATGTAGCCATGTTGTCCCTTAGAAACGAGATAGCTTGCTCGGTTACGACCACCCCACACTCTGGCCGCAGTGGCCAGACATGAGCTATTGAGCCCTGCCTGACCTCCTAGATTGAGCGATCATTACCACAGGACGGCTGTAGGACATGCAGTAACTCCTGGGCATTTCATATACAAAAACTTGT
Source organism: Engystomops pustulosus (assembly GCF_040894005.1). Lineage (NCBI taxonomy): Eukaryota > Metazoa > Chordata > Amphibia > Anura > Leptodactylidae > Engystomops > Engystomops pustulosus. Next base: position 107,058,425 of record NC_092416.1, on the reverse strand, counting down.
TTCTTTGTGCAATCCCTCCATCAGAGGTGGTTGTATCCAGGGACACAGTCTTGTTTCTAAGGGACCATATCACTACATTTATGAGGAATTATTTTCACACAGGAACATTTTTTTTTTAAACATCTAAATCGAAGAAATGTTTATTTATGGCAGATCAATGAAACTGAATGTGAATGCCCAGACGAAAAAACCCCTTTAAGGTTGTGCTAGAATACGGAGGAGGAATATACAGGACGACTAACAATCCCACGAATACAACTTGCAGTGAACCTCGACATATCAACCACCCCGTATCTGAAAAAGATGAATGGTATATAAATGGTATTGACCTATTAACAAACTAACTCCCCTAAAATAAGAGGTATGCCAAACATGAAAACTATGCCCAACCCACGCTCTATGAAGCCCTTGCACCGTCTCCTTCGTGAGAGGTGTCTCCTGCAACCGTACCATGGAAGCAGAATGGTCTTTTATGCAATTGAACAACACTTCCTAGCATTGCTCCAGCACTGTACGTTCTAGGACAGTGATGGCGAACCTTTTAGTGGCCGAGTGCCCAAAAAACAACCCAGAACCCCCCTTATTTATAGCGAGGTGCCAACCAAAAATTAAAGCAGTAACTTATTGCTCCCTGTTCTTCAACAACTTTCAATCATATTGGCCTCCTGAGGGCACCAGCACAGTAGAAAGATGGAAATTTTACATCATTTAAGCTTCAGTCCCTCAGTACACAGAGAATCGTGGGGCCAGCAGGAAGTCTTCCAAAGGTAATTCAGCCCTGTCTATACATTCTCCCTCTTCCTACAGTCCCAAGTAGCGAAGTAAGTATCAAAATATGACTGAAAGCAGCATCTTTTAAGTTGCTTGGAACTGTAGGAAGATTCTTTGAGTCCGGTTCGGTGTGCCAGGGCGATGGCCTGGGTGCCAACAGAAAGGGCTCTGAGTGCCGCCTCTGGCACCTGTGCCATAGGTTCGCCACCACTGTTCTAGGACATACATTTAACTGACTCCCATATTAAGAGTTATTATTGAGCTTGGCATTCACTCTTACACACGACCATGCAAAAGTACGTGAACCAGGACACCCAAGGCAGGACCTCCCTCCCCCACCCCCCAACAAAGAAAACAGTAAACCTCCCCTCCGTAGAGGGTTAGGGCCATAGTGCAGGGTTATAGTGCAGCCCACCCAGGAGATGAGAAACCCACATTCCCAAGGGGCTTTGGGCCGCCAGCGGCCTTCACACTGCTTCAATTTCACTCAATGTAGAAAACATGCACAGCAAAAGGTATATAAATTTGTTTGTAATAAAATCGCTTATCCTCTCCTCCGCTACCACACAGGAGTACATAACCCTGCATTGCCTAAGCACCTCCCCTTTCTTGTTATAAAGGCTACCTCCCCCAATAATCCCACCAACACATATGCATACAATAAACATCCTACACATTCCTGAAACCTATCCTGCAGAAAACAAAAAAGTCCCAGTTGTGACATCAATCTTCACCAGGCGCATAGTGCTGATGTCCCCACAACAGACCTTCATTGCCATCCAACCACTGCAAGGCAGCTCTTCGGTTGTCAAAGGAATGGGTGGACCCCAAAGCTGGGTATATCGAGTGAGAGCCATCCAAGGTGCCTAAACATCTCTTAAAGGAAACCTACCATGCGACCGTGCGCACGCAGCGCCGAAGCAGTTTCTGCTATAAAGTTTAAAAAGTGTTAAAACCGCGATACAGCGGTTTTAACACTAACGAAACTAAGCACCGGCACCAGCTCACCCTGAGCTGATGCTCGGTGTTTACAGTTTACACCTACCATTTGAAATGGTAGGTTTCCTTTAATATCTTGAAATTGCAGCCTTCTCTTTTGGACCTACTTCTACTGTCTGGGACCCTTGGGGCTGCACAGTATCCAGGCCCTCTCTCGCTCTCTTCTGTGTCACAGTCTTCCGCTCCCCCAGACTGCATGGTGTTCAACACGGCATATCTGGGCCCTGGTGCCGTTCCAGCCCGAGCAAAGCTGCCTAGCTTAGCAGCGGTGTCCAGCCGCAACAACCTATACGCGCGGCTGCCTACCACGTGACGGCCACTATCTTTTGAGCCGTTTTCCATCGGCTTCTCTCTCACTCACAGGTGTTTGGGGCTCGTCGTACTGCGCCACCCAGTATGGGATTGTATCCCCGATATCCAGGGAGGCAAGTCCCCCATAATTCAACAGCCGCTAGTGAGTTTAACTGATAGCTGGAGGTTTCAAATGGTGGAGCTCCGGCACCCTGCGTCCCCTCACATCCGCAGCTAGGCCAAGCCCCATGCCTTTTATGTTTAATGAATAAAAAAAAATAATAATAAAAAAATAATTTATATAGCGCACATGGATTACGTAACGCTGCACAGTTTGACAATTTGGTCCCTATCCACAAAGGGGCTCACAATCTAATAAACCTACCAGTTTTGGAGCATGGGGGTATTCAGGAGGAAACCCATGCAAACATGGAGAGAACATAGAAACTTTATGAAAAAGGGAAATGCAAAAACATCTGCAAACTCACCAGATATTTGCTTCACAATGAAACACCCATTCGCTAACACCTGCGAATGGTGCTAGCCCTGATCGCGGGTGTAAACCCTTTGAATGTTAACGTGGGCACCGCCATCTTGGACAGATTGAAAACGTCATCAAAAGTCGAAAAAAATTACACCACCCACAGCTCTGTACACCAAGGTATGAAAAAATTATTAGCGCCAGAAGACTAACATGAATAATTTTTTTGTACAGGAGGTTAATTATTGTACATGTATGAAAACATAAAACCTATACAAATTTATTATGCCCGCGATTGTACGGACCCAATGAATGAAGACGAACCAGTCATTTGGGGCGCACAGTGAAGGACATGAAACACATTTGCGCCACTTCTTGTGGGCTTGGATTTTATTTTCACTGCATTCAGATATTTTCCCTGCTTCCCAGTATATGGCATAGAATATTAAATATGGATGGGGAGATTCATAAATTCTCTCATTTGGATTTGCCAGGGTTCCGTCTGTACCTTTCAGGATCAACAACAATGAAATAAACCTTAGATTTACACATGGATTTTGGGAATCCTAGCATCACATTCTTGGATGTTAACTTACAAATAGAGAACAGCAATATTGTAGTTACACCATACAGGAAGCCCACTGCAGGCAACTCTATTTTATTATCTACCTCATGTTACCCGAAACATGTCACCTCCATATATACCTTCTGGAGAATTCATTAGAACTAAACGCAATTGCTCCAGCGATGCAATTTTTAAAAAAGAAGCAGCAGTGGTAGCAGAGCGAGTATAGCTGACACGAACTTTCATTGTATTTCTTAAGGCATAGTTGTGCTCCTGCTCCACGTCTTCACCTTTGATAACTTGTGCAAGAGCTACAAACATTGGTTTTGACCAGAGGTTGCATTAACCCCTCTAGAAGCGTCATAGACGCTACTAAATGCAGTATTACTCCTTGAAAACTGCCCCGTGCACTGACTTTTCACCTTATTTGGGACAAGTGAGGACGGCAAGGCATAGCAGAACGGCTGCTGCAGCCCCTGACTTTACACAGGGGCTGAGAGGAGATGGATGAGCTGTTGTATGTGTGTGAGCCTGAGCCGTGCAGCACCTGGACACACCCCCTCCCTAACCTGATGCTGTTTCTCTTAGGCCGGGTCAAAGTGGGCGGGGCTACCAGAAGCCACACCCACCACACGTGCCGATGTCACTGCACCATCGTTGTTGCACATATCAAAGGCTGGAGCTGACCCAGAGGAAAATGTGGCCCCAGGTCAACCAGGGAACTGGAGGCTTGTGACCAAGGGCTAAAATGTGAGTGAGCGAGTAGTCACATCAGTGCAAGACCAGCCTGCTGCCCAGGTTATATATGGAAGTGTTATATCATGTATATAAAGTACAGAAAAGAGCAACACTTGTAGCAGGAGGACTTTGGTGCAAATTCCAGAACCTTGACAAGGTAAAAGTAAAAAAAATGGCAGCACTCCAAGATTCAAGGTGAAAAATGTGTTTATTCCCATGTGCAGCTTTTTAGCTGCTCATAGACCTTGAATCTTGAGTAGTGCCATTTTTAAATTTTAGGCCCCTTGAACACGAACATTGTGGGGACATATCCAGTTGCAAAATATGTGCCACTTGACCATAGTGTGCATGGGAAAAAGATAATTACAGCCCAGCATCCCTATGGACAGGGGAGGAGTGAGCACCACACTTCTCCAGCAGAACATATGCTGGTTCTGACATGGGCATAGCACAAATTCATGTGAAAGTACCCTTAAGTTGTATTTACATGGTGCGTTGTACTTGAATACGAATTGCAAATGCTTCAAGCAAAACACATGTGCATTGTTAGAAGAGTGACCACGTTTTTATATGTTAAGGATCATTGACTTAATGCCGTCCATCAGTGCCGTGCCTGTTTGTTTACAGAGGCAGGCACGCTCCAATCCGGCATCTTCCGCCCGCCTGGAATGTCCGCCCATCCCCTGTCCAAGGTGGTTTGCAGCCAGATCTTGTGCAGTGAGCTCTGCAGATTTTTGTGGCCGATAACTTTAAAAAAAAGCATTAGCAAAGCGAGTGTGTGAGCTTGGCAGCGAGTGTGCACTGATCCCAAGTGTGTGCAGTGTCATAAGTGTGACTTGGGTTTAAGGGACTTAAGTTTGAGGGGCTTTAGTAGGTAACTTCTGTGTTTTGTGTTACTTTGACTGTAAATTCTTCTTTCTGTGCATATTTATATTGTAATCCCCATTAGAATTATGGACTCCATAAGTGGCATTGCTACACGGTGTACATCCTGTGCCATGTATGCTTTCCTTGAACAGCCGTTCGAGGGGGAATACTGCTGTGTGGGGTGTGTGAAAATTGCTCATCTGGAAGCCCAGATTCTGGATCTAAATGAGCAAGTTTCAAGGCTGCGGGCAATTGATAATATGGAACGAAGTTTGCTGCTCCTGGAGCACAAACTCTCTGGGGAAGATGGGTGTGGGGAGGGAAGTATGGAGGTGCAGAATGAGGGGGCAGCTAGTTGGGTAACATGTAGAAGGCGGGGTAGAGGGAAGAGTTGTAGAGAGTCTAGTCCTGATCTGGTGCACCCCAATAAGTTTGCCAGGCTGGTGGATGAGGGGGATATCAGCTCTGGGGTAGCAATGCTGCAGAAAGACGTGGCCGCTAGCAACCAGGGGAATGTCTGCTCCAGTAAGAAGGGTAATGGGAGCAAAGGCAAAGTCAGACAGGTGCTGGTAGTGGGAGATTCCATTATTAGGGGAACACACAGGGCAATCTGTCACAAAGACCGTGCATACCGAACAGTGTGTTGTTTGCCGGGTGCTCGGGTTCGGCATGTTGCGGATCGGGTTGACGGATTACTGGGAGGGGCTGGTGAGGAACCAGCGGTCATGGTCCACATTGGCACTAATGACAAAGTAACAGGTAGGTGGAAGGTCCTTAAAAATGATTTCAGAGATTTAGGCCATAAGCTCAGGGCAAGGACCTCAAAGGTTATTTTCTCCGAAATACTGCCTGTACCACGTGCCACACCAGAAAGGCAGCGGGAGATCAAGGAGGTAAATAAGTGGCTCAAAAGTTGGTGTAGGAAGGAGGGGTTTGGGTTCATGGAGAACTGGGATGACTTTTCTGTGGGCTACAGGCTCTACAGTAGGGATGGGCTGCACCTCAATGGGGAGGGGGCCGCTGTTTTAGGGGAAAAAATGGCTAGAAGGTTGGAGGAGTGTTTAAACTAGAGACCTGGGGGGAGGGCAATTACACTTGTGCAGGGCAAATAGACGGTGTACATAGAGAGCTGGGAAGGGTCATAGTCCATGGGGGAGGAAGGGGGGCTGGAATGAGATTGGGGAATAAGGACAAAAGGAATAGGGACAGGGAAAACCATATAAAGTGTATGTACACAAATGCCAGAAGCCTCACAAACAAAATGGAGGAACTGGAACTCTTGATGTTGGAACGGAAATATGATATAGTGGGTATCAGCGAGACATGGCTGGACAGTAGCTATGACTGGGCTGTTACTATAGATGGTTATAGTCTTTTTAGAAAGGATCGTATAAATAAAAAAGGTGGAGGGGTTTGTTTATATGTGAACTCTTGCCTCAAGCCCGTCCTGCGAGATGACATCAGTAACGCAAATGTGGAGTCCCTATGGGTGGAGATAAGAGGAGGGAAAAAGAATAATAAAATATTACTAGGGGTTTGTTATAAGGCTCCAAATATAATGGAGGCAGCAGAGGAAATGCTGATAAGTGAAATGGATGCGGCTTCAAAGCATGGTGAAGTACTTATCATGGGGGACTTCAATTAGCCAGATATTGACTGGGGGGCAGAAACCTGCAGGTCCTTCAAAGGTAGCAGGTTCTTGTCAACAAAAGACAATTACCTGTCGCAACTAGTCCTGGAGCCAACAAGAGGGGGGGCACTGCTGGACCTTATCCTTACCAACACACCTGATAGGATATCAAAACTACAGGTTGGGGGGAACCTGGGGAATAGTGATCATAATATCATTGATTTTGTATTACGCTTTACTAAGCACGTTAGTGAAGGGGCAACCAACACTCTAAACTTCAGGAGGGCAAATTTTCAGCAACTAAGGGAAGACCTTAAAGGCATAGACTGGGATAATGCTCTCAAGGACAAAAGCCCCCCCCAAAAATGGGACTTTTTCTCATATATTCTGAAAAAGTCCTGTGAGAAACACATACCTTATGGGAAAAAGCATAAAAGGAACAAGAAAAACCCTATGTGGCTAACTAGTCTTGTAAGGAAAGCAATAAGCGAGAAAGATAAAGCATTTAAGGTGCTAAAACGTGAAGGTAGTGATGAGGCATTACAGGATTATAGAGAGAAAAATAAATCCTGTAAAAAGCAGATAAAGGCCGCAAAAATAGAGACTGAGCGAAATATTGCCAGGGAGAGCTAAAATAATCCCAAATTATTTTTCAAGTATATAAATGATAAGAAACTAAAAACAGAGAGTGTGGGTCCCCTTAGAAATAACATGGGGGTCATGGTGGAAGGAGATGAGGAAAGGGCCAATCTACTGAATGTCGCCTTCTCAACTGTCTTTACCCAGGAAAATCCCCTGGTGGAAGACACAATGAGGAATAATGTTAATTCTTTTTATAATGTCAACGGTTTAACCCAGGAAGAGGTACGGCGCCGCCTCGCAACCACTAAGATAGATAAATCACCGGGGCCAGATGGCATACACCCCCGGGTTCTGCATGAATTATGTACCGTGATAGACAGACCGTTATTTTTAATATTTGAAGATTCACTGAGGACTGGTTATGTTCCACAGGAATGGCGCATAGCAAATGTGGTACCAATATACAAAAAAGGATCAAATAGCAATCCTGGAAACTACAGACCCGTAAGTCTAACTGCTGTGGTGGGGAAAATATTTGAGGGGTTTATTAGAGATGCTATCCTGGAGTATCTCACTGTGCACAACCTTATAACCCAGCGTCAGCATGGGTTTATGAGAGATCGGTCCTGTCAGACTAATCTGATTGGTTTCTACGAGGTGGTAAGTTCAAGACTGGATCTGGGGGACGCTGTGGATGTTGTATATCTGGACTTCTCAAAGGCATTTGACACCGTGCCACATAAAAGGTTGGTATACAAAATGAGACTGCTGGGAATAGGAGAAAATCTGTGTATCTGGGTAAGTAATTGGCTTAGTGATAGAAAACAGAGGGTGGTCATTAATGGCACATTCTCAGATTGGGTTGATGTTACCAGTGGAGTGCCACAGGGGTCAGTATTGGGGCCACTTCTTTTTAATATTTTTATTAATGACCTTGTAGTGGGTTTACACAGTCAAGTTTCAATATTTGCAGATGATACTAAGCTGTGTAAAGTAATAAATACTGAGGTCGATAGTTTAGCATTACAGAGGGATTTGTGGAAGCTTGAGGGATGGGCAGAGAAATGGTTGATGAGGTTTAATGTAGATAAATGTAAAGTTATGCACTTGGGCCATGGAAACAAAAAGTATAATTATGTTCTAAACGGTCAATTACTTAGTAAAACTGAAGCTGAAAAGGACTTGGGCGTATTGGTGGATGGTAAACTTAATTTTAGTGACCAGAGCCAGGCGGCTGCTGCTAAAGCAAATAAAATAATGGGATGTATCAAGAGAGGAATAGATTCTCATGATAAAGACATAGTTTTGCCCTTATACAAATCCCTGGTCAGACCACACATGGAATATTGTGTACAGTTTTGGGCACCAATGTATAAAAAGGATATAATAGAGCTGGAACGGGTGCAGAGGAGAGCAACCAGGATTATTAGGGGAATGGGGGGATTAGAATACACTGACAGATTACAAAATTTGGGATTATTCAGTTTAGAAAAAAGACGACTGAGGGGAGACCTCATTACAATGTACAAATACCTGAACGGACAGTACAAGGATCTCTCCAAAGATCTTTTTATACCTAGGCCTGTGACCAGGACAAGGGGACATCCTCTACGCCTAGAGGAGAGGCGATTCTACCATCACCATAGACAAAGGTTCTTTACTGTAAGAGCAGTGAGACTATGGAACTCTCTGCCGCAGGAGGTTGTTATGGCCGACTCTATGTACATGTTCAAGAGAGGCCTGGATGACTTTCTGGAGAGAAAAAATATCACGGGTTATGGGGATAAAACATTTATTTAATTCTTGAAGGTTGGACTTGATGGACTTGCGTCTCCTTCCAGCCTTATATACTATGATACTATGATAATATGATACAGCATTAACATCAATGTGCATCAGCTACTGGGACAGGTGGGCATGCTAGGCAGGTGAAAGTTGCCCGATCACAGCGTGCCTGCCTCTGTAAACAAACTGCACAGCACTGAAGGACAGCGGCGTAGGACAACTGATCTGCAGGAAGTTTTTTTTTTTTTTTTTTTTTTACAGCACCCCGCAGGCTACCAGAAGATTTTTTAATAAACTCAGACAACCCCTTTAAAGCTTTTTTTTAATAAGCACATGCATATTATGAGAATTCACAAGCGTTTTGTCATCCTTTAGGCACGATGTGTTTGCAACATATTACCAAATGGAAGCTAACCGCAGAATAGCCGCATAGTAATTGTCTAATCTACAGCGACTTCCAGTGGCAGCAAGGTGGATAGAACGAGCAAAGTGCACTGGACAGTAGTCATTGCATCATAGAGAAATATGATGCTAGGACTCCCTGTCTGCCAGCCAAACAGCAACGCCACTGTTATAATGGGAGTCCAGTGCACTCCCCATATTACTACAAATTCCATACTCTTCCTTGACTAAAAATATTCCTCAGAAATGCCAAGAGGAGTATTTTTACTCTGCCAAAAAAAAGTTAGTGCGACCTCTGGTTTTGACGATCATCTGTTTCGGGCATACGTGAAGTAGATGGATACACCGGACTTAAGCCAACCAAATGGAGAAACAATCATTGAACGCCGCAACAAAGCAGCAGCTATTTTCAATGAAGATTACCCGGTGTGTATTCCGTCTAAGGACTCCACAGCCTACAAAGAACAACTATACAAGCCCCACGAACGTGAACTAAGAATCAGGTGGGACTTACATCGAAAAACAGATGATCCCTCTTGGATTACGGATCAAGAAAATCCCGACCTGGGTGATTGGAATGCCTTGGTTAGTCATGAGCATAACACATTAACCCCTTACCGACATGTGACGTAATATTACGTCACATGTCGGGTCCCGGTACATGGAGAGGGCTCGCGGGCCGAGCCCTCTCCATAGCCGGTAAGTCTTTGCTGCATATTGCAGCAAAGGCTTACCGGTAACACCTGCGATCGGTGCCGGTACCGCTTCAAAAAGACGGCGGCGCGCAGGACGCCACGGGGAGCGGCGATCCGTCGCCATGGTAGCTTTGGGTCTCACGAAGTAAAATCCCCATATACTGCCATACTGTAGTATGGCAGTATATGATAGGATCGTACAGACACCCTAGGGTTAAAGTACCCTAGGGAGTCTGAAAAATAGTAAAAATAAAAAAAGTTAAGAAAAAAATTATAAAAAAAAAAAATCTAAAAAAATTCAAATCACCCCCCTTTCCCTAGAATTGATATAAATAAACAGTAAAAATCATAAACACATTAGGTATTGCCGCGTCCAAAAATGCCCGATCAAAATATGATAACGGTTTTTCACTGTGTTTAACCCCATAACAGAAAATCACGCCCAAAGTCGAAAATTGCACTTTTTTGCCATTTAAAAAAAATTAAAAATTCTATAAAAAGTGATCAAAAGGTCGTACAGTCCTAAAAATGATAACATTGTAAACGTCATCAAAATCTGCAAAAAACGACACCACCCACAGCTCCATACACCAAAGTACTGTATATACTGGCGTATAAGACTACTTTTTAACCGCTTAACCCCTTCCCGACATTTGACGTACTATTACCGCATGACGGGAGGTGCGTTCCCGCAAAATGCGGTAATAGTACGTCATGCTTCTGGCGCCGGCTCCAGAACGGAGCCCGCGCCAGAAGCTGCGGGTGTCGGCTATATATTATAGCCGACACCCGCCTCTAACACCCGCGATCGGAGATTTCTAATGTGAAGAAGAGCTTGAACAAGTGATCAGTGGATGACTTGTTCAAGCTAACCTGTAAAAGTTAATTAAAAAATGTTAAAAACACTACATAAAATCATTTTTTAATAAAAAGAATTAAATAAAGTTAAAGTCCCCTAAACACAAATATTCCCTATACACATGCAATAAAGTGAAAAAAACACAAAATCGCCCAAAACCCCACATATTTGGTATCGCCGCGTCCGTAATAATCCGTACAATAACTCAGAAACATTATTGGACCCGCATGGTGAACGCCGTAAAAACAAAACCCGTAAAAAACGCCAAAAATGTACAATTTTCATAAAATCTCTACACAAAAATGTTCTAAAAAGTGATCAAAAAAAGTTATGTGCGCCAAAATGGTACCACTGAAAAGAACAACTCAACTCGTAAAAAATAAGCCCAAAACTAGCTCTGTCAACCAAAAAATATTAAAGTTACGTCTCCGAAAAGATGGCGATGCAAAAACAAATGAGATTTCCTCTATATTAGTTTTTATCCAGTAAAATTGTAAAAATAAATGAAAAACTGTATAAATGAGGTATCACCGTAATGGTAGGGACCTATAGAATAAAGATAATATAGTATTTTTAGTGTACGGTGTACGACCCCCAAAAAATACGAAAAAAAAAGTAAACCAAAATTGACAATTTTCTTTTCACCCATACATTCAAGAGTTAATAAAATCTCTTCAATAAGCTAATAACCCACGAAAATTAATTATTTGTAAAGTGAATATCATGTCGCAAAAAATAAGCCCTTATATGTCCAAATTGCCAAAAAAATAAAGATTGTATAGCCAATAAAAAGTGACAATGCATAATCTGCTCTGAATGGCGCAGCTTCCCTCCGATGCCCTGGCGTGTGCCCATACAGCAGGTTACCACCCCATATGGGGTATTGTTATACGGCGGAGGGATTGGGTATCAAATTTTGTGGAGCGTTTTGGTATTTAATCCACTGAGAATTTGTAAATTTTTTGAAAAACACATTCATTTAGCCAAAAAAGTTTACTTTCAAAATTGTATCCGATTTTGTTTTAACCCCTGTAAAATAATTAAAGGGTTAATAAACTTCATAAAAGTTGTTTTACGTACGTTGAGGGGTGTAGTTTCTATAATGGGGTAATTTATGGGGTTTTACTTTTATTTAGGTCTCTCAAAGTGATTTAAAACCTGAGCAGGTCCCTCAATAGCAGGATTTTGCGTTTTTTATGAAAATGTGAAAAATCGCACCTAACGTTCAAAGGCCCATAACATCCTACAAATATAAGAGTATGCATAAAAAACCATGTCCACATAAATTAGACATTTAGTGAATGTTAGTTATTACGTTTTTTTGCGGTTATGACTATGTATGGAAAAAGTAGAACATTTTGAATTTCGAAAATCAAGAATTTTTCCAAATTTTCACCAAACATCTGATTTTCTCATAAATAAATGCAAAACAAAACACCAACATTTTTCAACTAACATGAAGTACAATGTGTCACGAGAAAACAATTTTAAAATCACTTGTATATGTTAAAGCGTTCCGAAGTTATAACCATTTATAGTGACACAGGGCAGATTTGACAAAATGGGCTGTGTCAGGAAGGTGAAAAGTGGCTCCAGCGTTAAGGGGTTAAAATAATGGCTACAGTGGGGGGTCGTCTTATACGCCGGATATACGGGGGGCCGCACTGTGTTAGGTGTTTTTTTCCCGTCAGCGCGCAGAGAGCCGCTTCCTGGGACCGCCGCGCATGCGCGGCAGTCCGCCTCTCACAGTCATTAGAAGAGGCTTAGTACGCGCTGACGGGGCGGCGCGCTGTATGCCAATGCAGCCGCCCTGTCACAGCGGTCGGCGTCACAGAGCTGGGGGTCACAGGCGGCACTTACAGAAGCATGTCGGATCTTCATTAATATCGCAGCTTACAGTTATGATCACCAGGCACTTGCTCTCTTGTTTGTTTTGCAAAGTTTTAAGCAGACTTTTTTTCATTTGGGAGAGGGGTAGTCTTATACAGCGAGTATATACCAAATTCTATATTTTTAGGGCAGAAGTTGGGGGTCGTCTTATACGCCCAGTCGTCTTATACGCCGGCATATACGGTATGAAAAAGTTATTAGCCCCAGAAGATGGCAAAATCCCCCCAATTTTGTACAGGAGGTTTTAATTTTTTTAAATGTATGAAAACATTATAAAACCTATACAAATTTGGTATCCCCGTAATCGTACCGACCCAAAGAATAAAGTAGACGTCATTTGGGGTGCACAGTGAAATCCGTAAAATCCAAGCCCACAAGAAAATTTTTTAAACAATTTCACTGCATTTGGAATTTTTTTCCCGCTTCCCGGTACACGGCATGAAATATTAAATACCACCATTTTGAAGTGAAATTTGTTACGCAGAAAATAAGCCATCACACAGCTCTGTACATGGAAAAATAAAAAAGTTAGATTTTTGAATGTGGGGAGTGAAAAATGAAAACGCAAAATCTAAAAAGGGCCACGGCGAGAAGGGGTTAAAGGACATTGACACAGATTGACAATTTGAAAAAACAAAATACAGGAGAGTGAACCTACTGTTAATATGGAGACTTATTGCTGACATTAAAAGTAAACTGGCTAATGTAGAAAATACCATCACAGACAAAAAAGAAAGAATTTCAGAGAGACACTATGGACTATAGAAACAATAAAGTTTACGATTGGAAAGCACGAGCAGGACCCCCTAACACTCCGAGACTAAGGTCCATCTTGAAAAAAATGAAATAAAAAATGATCAAAATGTCGCAGACCTCAAAATGGTAGCAATGAAAACGTCGCCTCATTTTGCAAAAAATGACCCCTCACACATCTCCGTGCACCAAAGTATGAAAAAGTTATTAGCGTCAGAAGATGGCAAAATTTTTTTTTTCTTATTTGTACACATTCGTTTAATTTTTGAAAATGTATTAAAACACAATAAAACCTAAATAAATTTGGTATCACCGCGATCGCACCGAACCAAAGAATAAAGTAGGCATGTTATTTGGAGCGAAGAGTGAAAGTCGTAAAAACTGAGCCCACATTTGGAATTTTTTTTCAGCTTCGCAGTACACAGCATGTTAAAATAAATAACATTACGGGAAAGTAAAATTTGTTACGCACAAAATAAGCCCTCACACAAGTCTGTACACGTAAAAATGAAAAAGTTAAGGATTTTTGAAGTTGGAGAGCGAGAAATGAGCCGAAAAGCCCTGTGTCCTTGAGGGGTTAATTAACCCTTACGTGCTATTTACAAACAATATATTGATAGGAAAAAATGAATGCGCGAGAGAGCGAGCGAAGTTCACTGGCTTATGATGAGGTGACAGGAGTAAGTCCCGCCCCTCCATCTTGCCGATTGTAGTTTTTTTTTGAGAGCTGGAAACCCTGGTTGCCAAGAGGGGTACTTAATGAGGACCGAGAGGCAAAATGGTTTTAGGAATGATTCCCAGGGACACGTGGAGCAGAACTATGAATTAAGTTTTTTATGCTCAGAATGACGGTTACACTTCAAACTAGTGCATTCCATCAGCATCAAAGCCAAGTGGCACAAGATTCAGAGGAAGCTGCAGTGAGGTACAGGAAGCACAAGAGGAGCCAAGACAGATTTTGTGCAATGACCAAAAAGGTCAAGTTGCTATTCATATGCATTAGACCACATTGTGAGTCAAAACCTTATTCCTCATGTATAGTCGTTGGAAGGACTTACAATATGGCTGAACAGGTGCGAGACATAACCAGGTGGTCGAACATACAGGCTACATACAAGTAGCAACTTTACCAGTTTGTTGGTCATTGCACAAAAATCTATCTCCTGGCTTCTACTTGTACTTGCATCTACTTGATTAGGTTCACAATAACTGAAAACAATTCAACTGTGAACAAGACCTTACTTTCCTTTAACCACTCGAAAACCTCATATTAAAAGGCTGTATAATGCAGGGTGCAGCAGATTCAGGATCCCTGGCGCACATTCTTCACGAATCTGCCCCAACAGAGAAACCAATATTTTCTGGAGCACATTTATTAGGAAACCTACCATTCAGAATGGCAGGGGTAAGCTGTAAGTACCGAGCACCAGCTCAGGGTGAGCTGGTGCCGGTACTTACTTTCGTTAGTGTTATAAACTGCTGTATCGCGGTTTTAACACTTTTTAAACTTTAGAGCAGGAGAGGCTTCGGCGCTGCGCGCGACCGTGCGCGCGCAACATCTCCGCTATTTCCTATGTAGGCATGCGCACGATCGTGCGCACGCAGCGCTGAAGCCTGTTCTGGTCTAGAGTTTAAAAAGTGTTAAAACCGTGATACCGCGGTTTATAACACTAACGAAAGTAAGTACCGGCACCAGTTCACCCTGAGCTGGTGCTCGGTACTTACAGCTTACCCCTGCCATTCTAAATGGTAGGTTTCCTTTAACATTGGGAGACAATTCTTGTGGACTTTGCATGATAAACCTGTTGCAACGTCTAAACAAAGGAACACCCCCTAATTTGGATCGCATGATGCCTAGTGCATTTGAGCCACAATAGGGTCAAATGCAACACAATTGTGAACTTAAATACCTGTGCCAGCACATAAAAGAATGTGCAAAGTCCACCAGTAAACTGGCACACATCCCTTAGTAAATGTGCACCATTATTGTCAAGGGGGGGGAGGGGGGTAAAGCCACCAAAGAATATACTGGCTGGATTTGTACGTAAGCCAAGGGGACCAAGTTGTCATATGCCATATTTCATAGAGCTATTGTATCTGCTATGAATGCACCAACAAGTAGAGGTTGATGCGTCTCTACTTACTGATCATGCATAAGCTGGGTTGCTTCAATTGAGCCTACCTCGTCAGCAACCTACTGAAAGTTAGCTGAAGCTGCCGGCTTATAAGCAGACACAAGCCTCATGTACCCCTCCATGTCTCCTTCAGTTGGAATAAAAGTCAATGGTTTTAAGGTGGTGTAGTTTGCAGCTTTCTGCCCAGGCACAGGGTCTGGTCCGCGGGAGGACATTCCACTACTGACATAGTAGATGGTAGTCTGTATTGGAGTTTAAAAGCAAACAAAAGTGAAAAAGAAAAGTAATACGGCTCACCCTGATCTTTAGCAAGTCCTCACACATGGGTGACAATCCATAAGGAAATCCTCAATCCTGCAGAGTGCTGTGCGCGTGGCCTGCCAGGACTGCAGGTAAAAGTAATCCAAAGTAACAAGGTGGGACCATAACTCATTAAATTCTTATTTACAAAAAGACATGATTGCTCGTGGTCTTCGAATTAAAAAAAAAAAAAAGACCAACTACAGTCTATAATGAGGATTTTGAGAGATCCGGGGATAAAATCCTATCTGAATGTTCTGTCCCTCATGAGGCTCATTGTTAAGGAGGAAACAATCAAACTTCAAACATTAAGAGAGGAAATCAAACAGAATCAAGTCTAAACTTATACAAAGATATTCCAGAATTCAACATACTAAAAGAAAATTTGTGCAAAACAATGGAAGAAACAGAAACGCATATAATGGAAATCAAGAAGAAAAATTTTTTGACGGACACGGAGGATTATACTACTGGATTCATATATACAAAACGACCATTTTGAATTTTGAAAAAAAAAGGTCCAAAAAAAAGGTCATAAGAACAGACACTCCATATCAAAAGGTTTTTAGTTCCTCAGAGTTTGATACATCGGATCGGATACATCAATGGGGGATTCAGAACATTCACAATCATCTACAGTTCCAAGCTCTCGCAACAATAAGAATAAAAATAAACCGTAAAAAAATAGGGGAGGAGAGCAGGACACAAACACAGGCGATACCGCTTCAGGTCTGAACAGGGCGGATAGAAAGCTAGCGTCCCATTATGTAAATTTGTGATATGCGCATTTTTAATGGATTTTTGTGAGTATGATGAATTGGAATAAATTTTAACCTTGTTGGAACGTACCACACCATCTGCCTGCATATTTTCTTCCAGTTACAATATAATAAAGGAGGAGAATGAGAGTGCGATGGTACTAGTCTGAATGGTGACATACTTTCAGCAGGAGAAATTGAAGATTGGTGCTGTTCATCGAAGTTTTAAGATAAAAAAAAGAGGGAGAAGAAGAATCCTTGGAGCTCCGGTCATAGTGAAAATATTTTTCTCTATTTTGTGGACTTTTTCAAAGACTGTGTGGACCGGTCTTAGGCTATATTCACACTGCCGTTGCCCGCCCGTACCTTACCGTAGCGGGCAACGGCAGTGTACGGGGAGAGGAGGAGGAGGTGAGCGCAGCTCACCCCCGCCCCTCTCCATAGCAACCTATGGCGCACGGCGCCGTATTACGGAAAAGATAGGACAGGTCCCATCTTTTTCCCGGGTACGGAACGGTACGGGGCCGCACGTGTGCGGCACCGTACCAGTCCCGTAGGGTGCCGTGCGCCCATAGAAGTGTATGGGGGACGTATATCGGCCGTATATACGTCGGCCGTATATACGTCCCCCATACGTTAGTGTGAATGTAGCCTAAAGCTACGAACGTATGGGGGACGTATATACGGCCGACGTATATACGGCCGATATACGTCCCCCATACACTCCTATGGGCGCACGGCACCCTACGGGACCGGTACGGTGCCGCACACGTGCGGCACCGTACCGTTCCGTACCCGGGAAAAAGATGGGACCTGTCCTATCTCTTCCCGTAATACGGCGCCGTGCGCCATAGGTTGCTATGGAGAGAGGCAGGGGTGAGCTGCGCTCACCACCTCCTCCTCCTCTCCCCGTACACTGCCGTTGCCCGCTACGGTACGGTACGAGCGGGCAACGGCAGTGTGAATATAGCCTTATACCGTGAGTAGCTCCTTAAGGGGCAAACTGTGCACCACGAACAACTGTGTTTTTGTGATATTTAATACACTGTTGGATGTGAATCTGTTTGTCAGATCCTTGACTATCAAAAGACACTTTTAGGAATATGCGGACTATGGTGAAGTACAAACCTCTTCAAATATGGACACAAATGAGTATACTAATTTATCTTTCTTGGATCAGTGTATTTTGTTTCATTTGAATAGCTTAAGAACTGTAACTGAATCAGAAAGGTATATACTCACAGTTCCAGTTAAAAGCTCAAATAGTACATTTACCCAATTAATACCAGGGTACCTGCAATGGATCAGCTCCAACAGGTGGTAGAGGGAATTGATGAATTTACACAAAAATGGTTCCTCTCTCCAGGGCGATAACTTTAACCCCAGACTTAGAAAAGCTCTGTCTGAATTGGAGTCAAACAGCCAGGTCATCATTAAAATGTCCGATAAAGGGGGTAAGGTGGTCGCTTTGGACAGAGAACTCTATAAAAATTTGGCTTTGAACATTTTGAATGGTGCATCTACTTACCGAAAATTAAACTCAGATCCCACCATGGTTTTCAAGTTACAATTGGAAGACATTATACAAGAAGGGGTGGATTTGGGGATTATTCCGGAGAAGGATCAAGATTTTTTTATGTCCTCGTTTTCCGGTTACCCCCATATTCCACGGATTGCCAAAGGTGCATAAAGACATCTTCCCACCCCCTCTAAGGTCGATAATATCAGGCAATGGTTCTCTTAATGAACATTTATGTGAGTGGTTAGATGGTTATTGCAACCTTTGGTAACCAAATTACCAGGATATTTGAAAGATAGCAAAGTCCTGGAAATGTTTGATAATTTTATCTGGCAGAAGAACTATAGCTGGGTCACATGCGATGTCAGTGCCCTCTATAGTTCTATACCACACGATTTGGCCATCATAGCGCGGGCACATCATCTATACAGAACAAGTGTTTACTCAGTGGAACTACGGTCAAGCATGACCGCGGCGTGTAAGTGTCTACACCGTGGATCGGATGAACACTTGTTCAAGCCAAGAAGTAGAAAATGTAAAAAGTCTGGTGGTGGGAGGTCGCGGCAGCCGCCGCAGTCTGGTGGTGGGAGGTCGCGGCAGCCGCCGCAGTCTGGTGGTGGGAGGTCGCGGCAGCCGCCGCAGTCTGGTGGTGGGAGGTCGCGGCAGCCGCCGCAGTCTGGTGGTGGGAGGTCGCGGCAGCCGCCGCAGTCTGGTGGAGGGAGGTCTCTGTGGCTGCAGTCGCAGTTTGGTGGTGGGAGGTTTCGGTGGCTGCAGTCGCAGTCTGGTTGTGGGGGGTTGGTGGTGTCAGCTCCAGTCTGGGCAATGCATGATGTAACATCACTATAACTGCCCCCATTTGCTATTTAAACACAGAAGATACTGACACAAGATTTTCTTATATAAAAAGCGTCTATCAACATTATATACAGCTATGAGTTATATACTTGTATTACTGAAAATTTCATACTCCTTCCCGGCTAAAAATACTCCTCACAAATAGTAAGAGGAGTATTATTATCCTTCTAGAAATATGTTAGTGTGACCTCTGAAGATCACAGTGAGGTAACTATTAACCCCTTATCACCGACACTAGTTTTCAGCTCAATGACCAGACTCGATTTTTCAAATCTGACATGTCTCACGATAATTGGTTATAACTTCGGAACGCTTTAACATATCCTGGTGATTTTGAGAATGTTTTCTCGTGACACATTGTACTTCATGTTAGTTATAAAATTTAAGTGATAAGTTTTGCGTTTCGTTCTGAAAAAAAGTGAAAATTTGGCAAAAGTTTGTAAAAATTCTTCATTTTCCAAGTTTGAAATGTTCTGGTTTCCAAACAGGAAGTAAAACTACCCAAAAAGTTTGATAATTAACATTTACAGAATATCTGCTTTATGTTGGGATGATAATTTATGCTTCCGGTCATTTTTCTAGGACGTTATGAGGTGCAGAACTTTAGGTGCGATTTTTCTTATTTTCATGAAAATTGCCATAACTCACATTTTGAGGGACAACTCAGCTTTCAAGTGACTTTGAGAGGCCTAAATAATAGTAAAACCCCATAAATTACCCCACTATAGAAAGTTCACCCCTCAACATATGTAAAACAACTTCTATTAAGTCCATTAACCCTTTAAGTGTTTCACATGGGTTAAAAAATATGGACCTGCGATTTAGAAACTATGGAATTTTTTTGGAAATACATTCATTTAGGCCAAAACTGACTGTTTCAGAATAAATTAAATGATTTAACGCACTGCAACGCTTGATGCCCAATTCCTCCCGAGTGTACCGATACCACATATGTGGTGGTAAACTGCTGTACGGGCGCACGGCCGAGCAGATTTGTATTGTCACATTGTACGACCTATAAATTTTTATTTTTTTTGGTAATGCGATCATATGAGGGCTTATTTTTTATGGGATGAGATACAATGTATAAATAATTTATTTTGGGAGTCTAAAGCTTATTCATGAGATTTTATTAACTATTTCAAGGGGGACACAAACAAAATCGGCTTGCAAGGGGTTAAACACCGGAGTTTTTCCGATCCCGGGTGTTAGTGCCGGGTCTGGGCTGTGATATCACAGCCCGACACCGGCACCAGCGAGACCCGGTGTCCCGAAAACTTCTTCTGATGCGCCGCCGTAGAAAGGCGTCGCATCAGAAGAAGTACCCTTAATGACCGCCGTAAAAACCCGATAGGGCGGTCATTAAGGGGTTAAACACAGACATTAGATACATGAGGCAAATATAAATACAAATCTCTATGTAAAATAAATAAATAATTAAATAGGATAAAAACAAACAGTGATGTGGAACGACAGACAACATCCGGTTACCGGACAGAAGGAAGAAATGGGCATCACGGGATGGATGAACGGTGCCGAGAACTACTAGAAAACCTCTGAACTACAAGTACGGAGGGAGATCTTGGTCAAATGCACTATATGAAGGAATGGGGCTACAGAAGCCAATGTGGATCAGAAGCGTCACTGGAGGTTTGTGAGCGGCTGGAATAGACAGAGGGATTACTGGTTGCGATATTTAATTTAAACATCCAAAATACTTCTCTCCTGCAGAGAGTGGGAAAACGGTTAGGTATTGTGCTTGCGATATGATCAATGGGCATGATAGTGAAAGGAAATGGCTTGCCAGGGTGGGAAAGGGCACAATGTTTCGAAACCCCTTGTAGGAGAAAATTGTTTTTAATATTCTCCCGATGTTTGTTCAAACGACTACGTAGGGATTGAACTGTTCTACCTACGTATTGAAGGCTGCATATTTTACATTCTATTAAATAGATAATATATTTACTCTGACAGGACATTTGGGTTTTTATAGTGAATTTCTCTTTGGTGTTAGTGCATGTGAAGGTTGAGCCTATTTTTATAGATATACAGCATAAGCATCTTATGCCACACTTTTTGACAAAACCTTGGTCACTTGTGTGTGTTGTTTCTTTATGTTGTCTCACGATACTGGGGGCTAGGATGTTCCTGATCGTGGCTGATTTTCTATAAATTAACTTTGGGTGCTCTGGGAGGTATTCTTTCAAAAGAGAGTCATTTTTTAAAATTGCCAGTGTTTTTGCACAATGCCGCGTATTTCCCTGAAGTTGTCATTATATTTTGTAATGAAATTGGTTTTGTATCGGTATTGCTGTTTTCTGTGCATCCATCTTTAGATATGCACTCAATTTGTTTTAAGGGCTTCACTTTCTGGTATGCATTTTTTAGTAGGTTTTTAGGATACCCTTTTTCTCTGAAACGTTTTTGAAGGATCTTGGCTTGTTCTTCAAAGGAGGTGACATTTGTGCAATTTTTTCTAATTCTCTTATACTGTGAGTAAGGCACATTTTTGATCCATTTCTTATGATGTGCACTCGAGTATTCTAGATAGTTGTTCGAATCTACTTTCTTGGAGTTAGTTTTCGTTTTGAAGGTATGATCTTCATGACATACTTCAAGGTTTAAGAAGATGATGCGTTTCTCGTTGGTTTGCAGGGTGAAAGAAATACCCCAATCATTACAATTGACATAGTTAAAAAATTCCACTATCTTTTCCTTGGGTCCTGTCTACAAAAAGAACAGGTCATCTATATATCTTTTATATTTGATGATATAAGGGGCAAAAGGGTTGTTGGTATTCAAGATAAAGGTTTCTTCAAAGGTTCCCATAAAAAGATTAGCATATGTAGGTGCTACACTGGTGCCCATCGCCGTACCTAATTCTTGGTGGTATAGATCTTTCCCATATGTGAAGTAATTATTCTCAAGAACAAGCTTGAGGCAGTCTAATAGGAAAGTTTTCTTATCCTCCAAAAGATGATGGTCTTTATCTAGGAAGGATTTGACACATTTTATGCCTCGGAGAGGATTAATATTGGAGTATAAAGCATTAAAATCCATAGTGATTAAAATATTATCATTCCAAGCCATTTCGTATAATTCCCCGATTAGCTGGTCGGAGTCTTTGAGATAGCTTGGAAGATCAATAACGTATTTTTGAAGATGCAAATCTAAAAAATGTGAAATGTTACTAGTGAAGGATCCGATTCCAGAGATAATCGGCCTCCCTGGGGGTTTCTCCTCATTTTTGTGCACCTTGGGTAAAAAATAGATGGAAAGGGGATGTATAGAAAGGATAGTTCATAGATAAATGCGGACCCTCTAAAGTTCACATTGATACTATAAATCAGTGATGGCGAACCTATGGCACGGGTGCCAGAGGTGGCACTCAGAGCATCACCAGAGATGACTCCAGGTATCTTCCTGAAGTCCCAGATAGCCCAGGACTTGCTGTGCGTCAGCGCTATCTGGGACTACTGCAGGAGTGGGAAGGTGTGGACAGATCTGGATTATCATTGTAGCTCCTGCTCCGGCCCTGACAATTCTTCCTGTTTATGGGACCCTGGAGGGAAGCTACAATGATCATCCAAGTTTCTTCTATTTTCTGCATTATTGGTGCCTCAGGTGGTGGTAGCAATGAAAACTGTGACAGAGAAGGGAGTATAAGTCACAAATTAAATTTCCGCGCTGGCACTTAGCGATAAGTAAATGGGACTTGGTTGTAGTTTGGGCACCCGGTCTCTAAAAGGTACGCCATCACTGCTATAAATAATACACAGGCCCGGATCTTTTGAGCTAGCGACGCCCCTGCCTTTACCCATCAGGGGGAATAAAAGATCCCATACAATTTTACCGGTGTGGTTAGGACAGGGGGGCACTCAGGTGGACAGATCTGGGAGTCCTTTCCCTCATAGATACAGTATTTGTAGGTGTATCCGCTTTCACAGAGCTTGTAAACTTTGATCCCGTATCTAGCTCTTTTGCTTGGCAAATATTGCCGAAATTTAAGCCTACCTCTAAAAAGTACAAGTGACTCGCCTATGGCTACATTTTTTGTGGGGTGTAAACCTCCATAAATTTCTCATTAAAATGAGTCACTACTGGCCTAATATTGTACAATCGGTCTTGGGCATGGTCACCAGCAGCAGGACACTGACTATTATCACTGTAATGCAGAAATTTTAACAGCGCCTCAAAACGTGGTCTTGTCATTACAGCCCTGTACATTGGTGTGTGGTATAAAACGTCACTGGACCAATATGACCGGATGCTAGGCTTTTTAACAAGTCCCATATTAAGAAAGAGCCCCCAGAATTTTTTTAATTCTGTGGCATTAGTGGGGTGCCAACTCTGGGTTCTAGCACAGTAAGATGTGGGGTGACCGGCCAGAAACTGTTCTGCATACAGATGTGTCTGTGTAACCATTAGGTCTACAAATTCCTCTGTAAAAAAATTTTTTTAAAAGTCAAGTTCCTTGTACCCATCTGTATTAATATTTATTCCTGGGTTGGAACTGAAAGCTGGAATTTGGGGGCTCCCAACTGGGGTCACTTGACTGCTCTTCACTCTGCCTACTGCGCCTTTGTGAGGGTTCATCACCGTCACTAGAGGAGGACATTAGAAAGTGTTCATCACTTGCAGTGTCTGTATCTGAACACATGTAGGCATAGGCCTCATCTGCAGAATACACCCGTTTAGCCATGCTAGAAACTATATTTTTTTGTATTTTTTTTTAATTTTATGATAAAACAAAAAACAGTAACTGCAATGTCAGCGCAGGAAGGGATACGAACACTGAAGGTCTGTGTAGGTGTAAGTATATGTAATAACGTACGATTTTATATACTGCTTTTGTGTATAAAGTATATATCCCTAACCTCTAGCCCTGATCACTAACCCTAATCGCTGACTCTAATCACTTGCCCTGATCACACAAAAAAAAAAATAAATAAATAAAATGACGGCTCTGGCTGTCACACTGAATAAAGATGAGGAACAGGGGTGTGGAGGGGGTCAGTGTGGGTTTTGGGGGGTATTTGTGAGGGGGCACTCTCCACACACTGAGGGGACAGAGCTTCGGTTCACGGCTTTGATCCTGTCACTTCTGTCACAAAATATGACAGAATCAGACCCGGGAACCAGCTCTCCCCTCCCTCTTTAACAGTGATTGGTCAGGCTGGATTCCACACAATATTATAAACTTAAACACTACGGAAATGGTTAGTGATATACTTTCCAATGTTTCTCAAATGAGCTTTCAGACCATTGATCATGTTCCGGAGGACTTCAATATAGACAACATTAGCACACATTACATAACGCAGAATGAATGTGATAACGACAAGACTCAGGACATTCACTGTAATCATGGCCATAACCACGATCTTATACCGCATGAATATAACCACTTACCTTCTCCGATCAGCACACAAAATAGGTTCACGCCACTAGATGCACAAAACACAAGTGGGAATATACCAAATTGTGAATTAGATTACTTACCGGTAATTCTATCTCCGTTAGTCCACCATGACGGCCCAACCTGGAGGATGCCCCTTGATCTCTGCAGGGACAGGAAGAAAAGAGGTTAAATGCCCCCCCCCCCGCATCCTCCCGCCAGTGATTACAAAATAACCATGCTGAGGAAGACACAATCAGATTTATTAGTATGTTTGCTCCACATACAAAGACTCATCTGAAATAAAGAATTTCCAACTGGGAGGGAAAATATATAGGCCGTCATGGTGGACTAACGGAAAGAGAATTACCGGTGAGTAATCTAATTCACAATTTCCGCTTCGTCCCCCATGACGGCCCAACCTGGAGACTTACAAAATTAGTAAGCTTTTAGGGAGGGATTACAGCCTGTAACACCTTGCGCCCAAATGACAGATCTTTTGATAAGTGCAAGTCCAGTCTATAATGCTTAGAGAACGTAGTAGATGAAGACCAAGTTGCAGCCCTGAAAATCTGATCCAGTGATGCTCCTCTTTCTGCCCAGGATGTGGACATAGCCCTGGTCGAGTGAGCTCGGATTCCTGATGGTAACGGTATTTTCTGTAGGTCGTAGCATGAAGCAATCGCCAGTCTCAGCCATCTTGCGATAGTCGCCTTCGAAGCCTTCCTCCCCTTGTTTTTCCCCTGAAATTGGATGAAAAGGTTAGAGTCAATACGCCAGGCCTCAGTGATCTGTAAGTATTTAAGGACAGAAGGTCTTACATCCAAATAATTTCGTTCTCTTGCTGAAGAAGGGTTCTCGCAGAAGGAGGGCAAGATAATCTCCTGATTCCTGTGGAAGTCAGAAACCACCTTGGGAACAAAATTTGGATCCAACATCAATACAATTCTATCATCTAGAATTTTCATGTAGGGTTCCCTAATCGATATAGCCTGAAGTTCACCTAACCTTCTGGCAGAAGTAATGGCTATCAGGCAAACCGTCTTAAACGTTAGGTTTCTTATGCTGGAGGAGTCAGTAGGTTCGAATGGTTCTTTCACTAAGGCATTCAAGACTAGAGTTAAGTCCCATGCTGACGATTTTTTAACAGTCTGGGGCTTTAACCTAGCAGTTGCTTTAATAAACCTCTTGACCCACCTGTGTTCGATGAGGGGCTGGTCGAAGAAAGCACTAAGCGCCGATACCTGGACCTTCAGGGTGCTGGTAGACAACCCCAACTCCAAACCCCTTTGAAGAAACTCAAGCACCTGCAAGATATTAAGATTAGCCTGGGAAGGTGGACTGTCCTTACAGAAGGAACAGAACCTCTTCCATATTTTATGGTAGATGGCAAAAGTGACTGGTTTCCTACTTGCCTTCAGGGTCTTGATGACTTCACACGAGAGTCCCTGAGAACTTAGGAAGCCGGATTCAGGATCCAGGCAGACAACTGCAATCCTCCCGGATTCGGATGATGGATTGGACCCTGATGTAGTAGGTCCTCGGACAGTGGAAGAATGACTGGATCCTGTGGCGACATTCTTCTCAAGAGTGGATACCAGCTTTTCTTCGGCCAGTTTGGGCAGATGAAAATGGTTCTGGTGCTTTCCTGGAATATCTTTCTCAGGACCCTGGCGATCAGGGGAATCGGGGGGGAAGGCGTAGGCTAGTGGAATGTCCCAGGAGTGAGAGAAGGCGTCCAGCTGTTCCCTGTTCTCCCCTTTTTCCAGAGAAAAATAACGAGGGCATTTGGTATTCTCCCTTGTTGCGAACAAGTCCACAAGAGGATAGCCCCACAAAGATGTTAGCTCCTGGAAGATATCCTCCTTGAGACTCCACTCGTTTGGAAGGATTTTCCTTCTGCTTAGAAAGTCTGCCCTTGAGTTCTCCGTGCCCTTTAGATGGGTGGCAGATATTGACAGGGTGTGTTCTGCCCACAAAAATATTTTCCGAGCTAGGGTACTCAGGAGAGGAGACCTGGTTCCCCCTTGCCTTTTTATATAGGAGACCGTAGTTTTATTGTCCGACAGGATGAGAAGGTGTTGGTGAGCAAGAAGAGGAGTGTTTGCGCTGAGGGCTTCCCATACTGCTTGCAGCTCCCGGAAATTTGAGGACCTTCTTGTAATCTCCTCTGTCCAGGTACCCTGGGAAAAATGCTGAGGCATCACTGCCCCCCAGCCCCTCTGGCTCGCATCTGTTTGGATTGGAATGTAAGGGCTGTTAGACCAAAATATTCCCTTCCTCAGATTTCCGTCTTCCAACCACCATAACAGGTCTTTCTTGACGGCAGGTGGAATCGGGATTTTCCTGTCCAGATCCTTATGTCTTCTGTTCCAGGATCTTAAGATCCATCCCTGGAGTGTTCTGGAATGAGCCTGGCACCAGGCTACCGAGGAGATGCAGGCTGTTAGAGAGCTCAGAATCTTCTTTATCTGATCCTTGATGTGGTCTCCCTTGTCCTGTGGAAGGAACGACATTTGGTAAACTGAGTTCAAGTTTACTCCCAGGAATTTCCTCACAGTAGCTGGAGAAAGTTCTGATTTCTGATAATTTACTATCCATCCCAGTTTTTCTAAGGTTTATAGGGTGAGATCTCTTGAAAAGAGTAATCTCTGTCTTGGCCAATAATAAGCAGGTCGTCTAGGTACGGGATGATCAGTACATCCTGTAGTCTGAGAGACGCCACCACCTCTGCCATCACCTTTGTAAAGGTTCTTGGTGCAGATGATATTCCAAAGGGAAGTGCACAAAATTGAAAGTGTAGTGTAGAACCCTCTGGAGACAGGACAGAAAACCTTAGAAATCTCTGTGAGAAAGGGTGTATATGTATGTGATAGTATGCATCTTTTAAGTCTATAGTGCACATTATTGCATCTCTGTGAATAATGTGTGTGGCTGATCTTACAGACTCCATCCTGAATTTTCGGTAGACGATAAATTCGTTGAGACCTCTCAGGTTGACTATTAGCCAGTTTGTGCCATTCGGTTTCTTTACCAAAAAAAAGAGAAGACTAAAAACCAGATTTCTCTTGATCTTGTGGGACAGGTATAATTACTTCAGAAGACAAAAAGGGAAGCTACTTCTTGCCATATTAAGTTGTGGGATGTAAGTGACATAGATGACGAAGGTGGCATGTATTTTGTAGGGGGAAGCTTGAAGAATTCTATATTGTAACCGTGCAGTAATATATCTAAGACCCAGGGATTTAAAGTGATCTTTGTCCATTCTCCTCTGAACCTTAGCAATCTTCCCCCTACTATGGCATCATTGTTATTTGTTTCTATTAGGGTCTGTTGGGGTGGAAAACAGAAACCCTCTCCCTTTACCTCCTTTCGGGTAACTTCAGCGTCCCCTTTTCCCTTTATCCTTGTAGGAATCCTTTTTAAAGTCCCGAAAGGGCTGCTTCTTGGGTATCTATCTCTCAGGAAAGTCCTTCTTATCTGATGCTCTCTCAAGTATAGCATCCAATTCTGGCCCAAACACGAATTCCCCTGAGAAGGGGAGGCTGCACAACTTTGCTTTGGATCGGATATCACCGTTCCACTGTTTCAGCCATAGTGCCCGTCGTGTAGAATTAGTGAGTGCTCCCTCCTTGGAAGCAAAACGGATTCCCTCGGCCGCGGAATCTGCAAGGAAAGCTGTTGCTGATTTCAGCAAAGGAAAGTTCTCCAAGATTGTTGACCTTGGAGTTCCCTCCTTGATGTGGGATTCCAGTTCATTTAACCAGTACAGCAAGTTCCTCTCTACTGAAGTAGAAGCTAGATTTGTCTTCAGATTGAGCATGGATGTCTCCCAGGCCTTCCTTAACAGAGAGTCAGACTTCCTATCCATCGGGTCCTTTAATTGTGCCGCGTCCTCAAATGGAAGATCAGTCTTCTTTACTATCTTTGCACATCCATTTTTGGGCAAGTGTCCCACACCTTGGACTCCTCTGGCTCAAATACAAGTCTCTTCTTAAAGCTTTTGGACACAATGACTCTTTTCTGGCTCTCGCCATTCCTCTGAAACCAGCTCCTTTAAGGGGTCATTCAGAGGGAATACCCTCTGACGTTTTGCCTTTAATCCCCCAAATAATTCTTCCTCAGACCTGGGAGGGAGAATCTCCTCGATTTCCAGGGTCTGCCTTATTGCCTTTAGGAGACCATCAAGTTCCTCAAACTGAAACAGATGACATGTATCTTCTGTTTTTTGTGAGTCCGGAGGACCATCATCTTCCACGTATGAGCATGAGGGGAGCTTCAGAGTCATCCCACTCCTCAGATATAGAAGAATCCGGCTCCACTCTAGGTTTTTTACTCTGTGGGGGCCTGGGCGTAGCAGCGGCCACTGAAGAACTTATTTTCTCTTCAATAAATCCCTTTAATTCATCTAAGAAGGACGTTTTTTCCTCTCTCATAAAATTGTCGATGCATGACTTGCAAATCGGCTTTTTGTATGAGTCGGACATAGAGTGAGCACACATGTTACACTTCCTAAGTTGACTTTTCTCGGGTTTTTCAGACCGGCTCGTCTTATCCCCTTTATCCTCCTTGCCTTTCCCTATGACCCGCTATCTTTACACACAGTAAAAAGCCCAAACCTGCACAAATGACCCCACTTACAGAAACCGGAGGATGCAGGAAGGTTGGGTCTGCCTCGTCAGCGATCATAAAGCCGGGGAAGCACACAGGAAAGTTTTCAGAAAAACACAAAACAGGAGCACAGCACCGCAGCGTCACTCACAGATCTTAGACCTGAGATCAGCGTGACTAACCCGCTCCAGGTGTCTTAAATACCTTA
Source organism: Engystomops pustulosus (assembly GCF_040894005.1). NCBI lineage: Eukaryota > Metazoa > Chordata > Amphibia > Anura > Leptodactylidae > Engystomops > Engystomops pustulosus. The sequence continues at coordinate 107,029,333 of NC_092416.1, read as the reverse complement.
ATGTGGAGCCCATCCCCCTGTAGAGGCCACCACTCCGTGCTCCCGTTCCCAGGAATGCATTGCGGTCCTGTGAACCGCTACTTCCGGTCGAGAGCGGAAGCCGTCATCGGACCTCGAGGATGCCGGGAAATGTAGTTTCTTCGGCCGTCGCACGCTCCCACTAGGATCGCGGAGCGGCGGCCAAGGTAAACGGACCAGAAGGGCAGCGAAAGGGAAGGCACGAAGCCGACCGAACGCCCCAGTCCGCCGGGATTAAGCCAGCCAGGACTACCCGTGAGTTTCCATGGAAGCTTCGTCCCCCCCCCCCCCCCGGAGGATAGAGGGCACCTCTCTTGTCCTGCCTCAGCAGGGACAGGAAGATCACTGGCGGGAGGATGCGGGGGGTAGCATTTAACCTCTCTTCTTCCTGTCCCTGCAGAGGTCAAGGGGCATCATACAGGTTGGGCCGTCATGGGGGACGAAGCGGAAATGAAGAATTACCACTAGCGAGTGCCGATAACACTGGAATAGAGGATGCACATTTGAACAATACCACCAGAACTAATATGACACCTATTCCACACAACAATTCAGTGAAAAAATTTAAAAATAAACAGAAACCAGACAGTAAAAATGGACACGCGAAAAAACGATTAAACAGAATCAAAGCAAAGATGGAAACATCCCAAAAATTTTTCACGCAAGTCGTACAAAAGAAACAAAAGGGTGGGGGTGGGGGGGGGAACTCTCCAAAAAGAAAAAGACATTGACTACCATTGCAAGAGATCCGAGAGAGACCAACACAGGACAAAAAAAAAAAATCTATAATCGAAGAAATTACACCGACCCCCTCTGAAAATGCCATACTCGAAGGGTTAAAATTTGCATCCACCAGCGCGTTCATAAATTCAACGCCTTTATAGGGGTTAAAAAAATACATGCGGAATTTAGCATTAAAAAAGTACTTTTTAAAGAAGAAACCAAGTACCACTAACCATTTAACCGGGGATCAATATACCCACACCTCATTGAAAAATAAATCCTCATTTAATCCACTAAACGAATATTCTGAGGCCATGAATACCTTTGAACATTTAGTGGTTCGTGATATAAAAAAGGTTAAAAGGGGAAAAAAACATTTCGGATACGGTAACAATTTGAATGCAAAAGAAATAGAAGCCATCCAATCCCTGCAAAGAAATGAAAAAAATTGTTATACGCCCCGCCGACAAGGGGGGAAGCATAGTTATATTAAACCAAGAAGATTATAATAAGGAAGTTAACCGCATTTTAGATGATAGCCGTACATATGAGAAATTAAAATCTGACCCGACCAACCGATATAAGAAACAATTAGATTCCCTTTCCAAAAAAGGAAAATCTATAGGTATCTTAACGAAACGGGAATTTCAATTTATCAATAACCAGAATCCCAGACTGGCGGTGCTATATTATTTACCTAAAATTCACAAGTCATTTACCAATCCACCCGGCCGCCCCATTGTCTCGGGTATTGACTGTTTGACCTCAAACCTATCCCAGTATGTAGATCAACTCCAGAAGTACGTGTGCACACTGCCAACATACTTAAGAGATACTAAACACATTTTGGAAATATTACAGAACACCACATGGCAACCGCATTACATTCTTGGCACATTAGACATAACGTCTTTGTACACAGTTATTGAACACCAAAAGGGTTGCCAAGCAGTGAAACACTGCCTAAAAAAAGCAAATGAGTTACTCGAGACTCAGATTGACTTCATAATTGAATCTATAGCATTTATCTTAGACCACAACTATTTTATGTATGAGGATACATTCTATAGACAGAAATGGGTGACCGCCATGGGGACCAAGTTCGCGCCGAGTTACGCCAATTTGTATGTGGGAAGATGGGAGCAGGAGACTATTCACCCACTAGGTGAACTCGGCGCGGACTTGGTCCTATGGCGTAGATTTATAGATGACATCATCTTCATTTGGGCTGGGGGTGAGGAGTCCCTGAAAACTTTTCTTGGGGAAATTAATGTCAACAGTTTCTTTCTGGAGTTTACCTCGATCTTTAGTCAGGAGGAGGTCCACTTTCTTGATCTAACAATTTATATTCAAGACGGACAACTGAAGACAAACACATATCAAACCAACGGACAGTAACAGTTTTATATTGAAGGACAGTTGCCATTTGCCTTTGTGGCTGGACAATATTCCCAAAAGTCAATTTCTACGGCACCGGAGGAACTGCACCGAATTAAGAGACTTCCTAAGGGAAGCTGACAATTTGAAAAGTAAATTTACATGTTTTTGACATCCACGGTGATATCACCAAAATTCCAATAATCACACAATTCTCCAAGGACCATTACGTCTTCAAACGCATTATTCGGAAGCATTGGAACATATTGTCACATGACAAAATCATAGGTGAATACCTCCCCAATAACCCGAAGTTTGTGTTCAGGAAATCACAAAATTTGGGAAACCTGATTGCGCCCACTATCCAAAATAGGAAGAATAGCAAACAGGGGGAATCTACGAAAGAGAATAATAACATTAAGAACTTTCTCAAACAACCAGGTTTCCACCCCTGTAAACATTGTAAGATATGCAGAAGTACCAACGCACGGTCTGTTATCCACACGTTTGGCGACAATTCCCACAAAATCAAGCAACATATTAATTGTAACACAAAAGGGGTAATTTATTGTATACAATGCCCATGTGGGAAAAGATATATCGGTCGCACAAAGAGAAAAAACTTATGACAAGGATAAAGGAACATCTGAGAAATAACTAAACGACTTGAGGGCCCCCCCCATCACAACACTACAAGGAGAAACATGATGGTCAAATCAAAGGTAGTGTCATCTTTGGAATAGAACAGGTGAGACTAGATTGGAGGGGTGGCAACTTTATAAAATACATGTCTCAAGCAGAAAGTCGTTGGATTTTTGAACTCGACACGCTAGTACCCAACAGCTTAAATAGCGAAATTGAGCCATTTGCCTCTTGATTTTCTAATTTGTACCTTGGTTTTTATGAATACCGCTATTATTATTAAAATCTTAAAAAATTTAAATATTAAAAAAATAAAAACAATTTTTTTTTTTAAAAAGACCAGTTTACATACTTTACGTGTATATAATCTGTGATATTTTACAATGTTCAGATTTGCTCCATCCTGTCCGAAGATGGAGAAACGAACATCTATATCTATATCTATATATTATATATATATTTTTTTTTTAACTGAAGTAATAAAGTTTTTTCCACAATAGGTTTTATCATTAATACTTTTTAGAACAATAAAGAATAACACTAAATTAAGAGCGATCCCACTAGATAGAATTCCAGGGTCCAAAAACATATGCAGTAATAGGAAATGTATATATAAAAACAAGAAGCAAGGAACTCAAGTTGTGAAACAAGCAAAGACAGAGATGACTAAATGTTGGAACAATTATAACAACTCACATTGAAACATCTCTCAAGAACGGATTAGTACCATAGAGTACGGATTCTATATAAACACCATCATCACCAGACCCAGGAATCTTACCCTGAGGAAGAAAGCCGTTGCTTTCGACAACGCGTCGGTGGATATTCCTGTTTGTCCTTCTGGACCATCCATACCTTGTGAGTGACGTCACCGGTACATCTGTTTTTACTAGTCTGACTTAGCGAAGCTACCGGCCGGGGCTTCGCTATTGCTCAACTATTGCTTGGACTACAACGGGGACTATAGTGTGAACCTGGACCAAAGAAATCACTGTTGGATTCATTTTGCTGGACCCACAGAAACCCACTAGAAGTGGTGCTTCAGGTTAGTGTTCCACCAAAACATGACAACTGGTCTTTTTTTTAGAGATAATCGCAGTGTTAAGAAGTCCAATCCTTTCCCCCTTCCACAATTCTTTTTATAACACACATACACTCACTTTCCAGCCAGTGCAGGTATACCTTATTATTGCTCCAAGATTTAAAACAAAGACGAGAAGTGTCCTAGATGTAATGAGGGGGATGCAGATTTGATCCTTATGTTCTGGAGATGCCCAAAATTAGCTTGATACTGGGAAGGATCATATGATCTAAAGATGTGTGTTCTGGGTACAAAACTTGGTGAGACGTTTCATTCTATGAAGGGTCTCTTAATCGCAAGGAAGGTCATCTTGTATAATTGGAAATATGTGAATGTGCCAAAGTTTCAGGCGTGGGAGAGAAAGATGGCTTTTCTGATCATGGGTGAATGTCTAGAGTTGAAGGAAGAAGGGGACAGAGTTAGGCTGTGCAAGCTATGGTTCCATAGGCCCAGAGTTTATGCAAAGGATGTATGTAAAATCACCAACTGAAAGGGGTGGCATATTGGGGATTCTTATTTTGTATTTTCTTGTCTTGCTAATAGGCTTGTTTGGAAAAACGATGTAGTGTTATTTGAAGATATGAATGATGTCTTATTCTGTTTGTCAAACATTGCTTAAAATTTATATACAATAAAAAAAAAACAAAAAAAAAAAAAACAACAACAACACACCAGTTAAGTTACTGGTGTGCCTGAAGCAAAGACCTAAATGGCTATCAACCCCTTCCCAACGTGCGCAGTTCTAGCACGACGCAGTGGGAAGGCACTTGCAGCTGCGTGCATTACTATTACAGACCGTGGTAGGTGCCAGCTCACGTATGGATCCAGCACATATTGCATCTGACACCCTGCTGTAATATCCGTGACGAGTATTCTGCTCGCGGTGTTAACCCTTTACACGCCGCGATCAAGCATGCCAGCAACATGTAAAGGGCTTCTGAAGTGGATCGGACTCCCAAAAATGTTACAAGCACTAAAATAGTACCAATTAAATTTTAGAACATATCGTCATGAAAAAAAATATTAAGTCCACAACCAGCTCCGCCCAAATACTAAAGTTATTCCCCTTGCGGCAAGGGGTGTTTGGAGAGCGCTCACGCGTCACTTCCAGAAGTCGCCATCTGCAAGGGATGCCTGGGAAATGTAGTCCTAGCACATAATGCGTCGCCGTGTTGGCCCCGATCCGCCTGGCCACCGGAGGAGACTGACGCCGACTGAAGAGGATCCTTTGAAGCTTTACCGGGAGTTTTACTGGCTCTCCCGCAGAGAAGGGAAACCACCAAGGTTATGGAGGAGGCGGGGAGTTTTGAAGCCTTTGTTTCCTGTTCCTGCGGGCAGACCCCTCTCGGTGGTACTGTCGTGGTGAGGAGGTAAAAAAGTTTCGAAGTAAAAACAAAAATACTTTTATTCCATTTAATAACAAAAACTAAAAAAAACCCTGGTTTTTGCTTCGTTTGTAACGCACACAATCGATAAATACCTTATCCTGTTTAGAGAACACAAGAAATTTAGAAAAAATGCAGCATTTTTTCAAAATGGTACTGCAGAAAGCTTATAAAAAAAAAAAGTTAAAACTTTAGGAACATGTTGATACAAAAAAAAAATCTTTTAATTAACATTTCAACTAGCGTTTTTCCTTTTTCTGAATAGTATTTTGGAATTTGGAATTTTACAATGACCTCTGAGTGATCTGAGCCAAAACGGCAATAAAATTGTAGAGTGTGGGCGGGGATTCTAAGCAGACTTTTTATTATTCCTCTGTGCTACGAGATGTGTGATGATATTGTGCTTATATTATCAGGGTACAGATTTCCTTACACTTTCATTTGGCTTCTGAATATTCTACTAGTATCTGACACAGAAAAAAGATGAGACTGATCAAAGAGGAGATGAGACCCATGAGATGGATATAACACACAATGACTTCAACTCTGCTACATCTCAGCTATATCAAACACGGTTTGCTCTACTTTAACTCTTTCCCCTGCTATGAAGATCTTATCTGTAGCTTGTAGATCTAGTCTCGTAATGGTGGGGTCAGGGCAGTATAAGACAAGATCACACAGGCACATTCTGTCTGCAAGCAGCAGAGACTACAGCGAGTAGAGAAGATATTCATGAGAAAATGCCACGCCCAACCCAAAGTCAGAAAATATATGGTCGGATGCTGGGGTAACTGAAATTGTATACACCCGGACTGATAGACATACTGGAATAAAATATGTGAAATTCCATATTTTTGTTAACATTGAATTAGAGAAGGTGTTTTGGTAATCTGAGCACATTTAAGAAACTGGTCTTTATGGTAAAACCTCTTTAACATGCAAATGACACGAGTTGATCTTTACCTCTGAACTCCATGTTTGGGACAATGACTTTCTCACAGATGCTGGTCAACGTGTTCGGATCTTCAAACAGGTTCTTGTAATGTGGACGTTCACAAACAGATGCCAGAAATTGGATCGCATTGCTCACCAACTAACAAAAAATATCAGATGTTATTCAAGAAAGCATTATGCTGATGTTTTGACGTTTTATGCAATTCCAAGTTCAGATCTGCAACTCAATGTACATATCTGTATAAAGGCTTGTATTCTGCACACCAAAATACTTCCTTTAGGCTACATTCACACATGTATGGGGGACGTATATACGGCCGATATACGTCCCCCATACACTTCTATGGGCTCATGGCCCTGTACGGGAGCTGTACGGTGCAGCACACGTGCGGCACCGTACCGCTCCATAGCCCAGGAAAACATAGGACATGTCCTATCTTTTCCCGTGATACGGCGCCGTGCGCTGTATCTTCCTATGGAGAGGGGCGGGGGTGAGCTGCACTCATCCCCTGCTCCTCTCCGCAGCACCGATGTATGCCCGCCATACTATGGTACAGCGGGCATACATTGTGTGAATGTAGCCTAAGACAGTATTTCAAGGGAACCAGTAAACAGATTTTCAATAAACCTAGTGACAGGTTCCCATAGCACTATCCTAACACTGTTTTTAGCTAAAGCTGCATAGTTTGTATCTTAAGAAAATTAACTTTGCACAATTGTCAGGTTTCCGAGGGTGCAAGTTATTTCTGTGAGGCAGTGCGTGTCTCAGCTTAAATCTGCTGACATATCCCTCATCCCCGCCGTCCCTTCAGTAGTGCAAAACAGAGGACTTTGGCCAAACTGGGGGTGGGGGATGAGGGGTATGACAAGTCTTGAACGAAGACACTGCCTTGCACGAATAGCACACACTGCAAGGGGTGTGTAATTGCCTGTTCAACCAGAGAACAGTGGGCTTGAAGAGGTTGTGTCTAATATTTATCTAAAATATAGGGGATGAATATATGATTTTAGGGATCCTGGGCATCATTGTATGCATAGATTTTTTTATTGCACAAGGACTTCCGGGTTTGTCAGTACTGTAAACCAAATCTAGAAATCAAAAAAGTTATTGAAGGAGCTCCATCTTTTCCTTTATCACAAATATGACCACAAATACCTTTAAGTTCATATTGCATTATTGGGGTTTCCAAACCCCATTTCTGAATACACCAGGAAACCAACCGCATGCTTTATAGTTATCCGATAGATGGTGGATAAATAGACACAACCACTTTAACCCCTGACATGTGACATAATAGTACATTACATGTTGGTTGCAGGTGTATGGAGAAGGCTCACGGGCTCACAAGGTGGGCATAACACCCATGTTCGGTGCTGGACCCAATTGCGGGAGTTAACCATGTAAATGCTTCCATTAAAGCTGCCAGAGGCAATTAAATCCCTGGTTGCATGGGTGCTGTCATATTGGATTCGATCGGTTACTATAAAAGCCTTGGGTCATACAAAGACCCGAAGGTGTCCGGTTTTAACACTTTCATTACAATGTGCGATTTGCAAATAGATGTGGAAAATCCCCATATACTGGCATACTACATTGTAGGATCAGACAACCCAAGGATTCTAGGATGTCTGAAAAATTGAATTTTTTTTTATTTCTAACCCCCCCCCCCCCCCCCCCAGCATTAAACGCCATAACTGAAAAGTCAAAAATGCAACTTTACAACTTTTTGATCAGTCTTAATTTTTTTAAAAAACATTTAATACTTTTAAAAATGGCAAAGTCCTTCAAAGTGTAGCATTGAACAAGTCATCATGTGTCAAAATAAATATGACACCACACACAGCTCCGCATATCGAAGTATGAAAATTTTATAAGCGCCAAAACAAATGTGTACAGGTTTTACATTTTTGTAAATGTATCAAAACATAAAATGTAAAATAAATTTGGTATCCCCGTGATCAAAAAGACCCAAAGAATAAACAAGTAGACATGTAATTTTTTTGGTGCGCGGCAAAAGCCATAAAATACAAGTCAACAAGAAAATGCCGCAAATGCATTTTCCACCAATTTAAACTGCATTCGGAATATTTTTCCAAATGAAATATTAATAGGGAACCTGTCACTAGATTTGCACACACACACACACACACTCAGTGATAGTTTCACTTTAGCTAAAAATTGTCACCTTAAATAACCTGGCATCAGAGGTGGGGCATGTCCTGCGCCCCTCCCATCTAATCCTCCCCATGCCTTTTGCCTCATTACTGGTCAAAGTTCATGTCATGTGACCAGAGTGACATCTCAGGTACTTAAGTCTTAGGGTACATTCACACGCGGTATGCCCGCCGTGCGGGCATACCGCCATGTGCTGGAGAGGAGGAGGAGGTGACCCCTCCTCCCTCCATAGAGAATAGTGAATGTATTGCCAGCAAGAGTCACAAGCACTTTCTCCATCAGTGAGAAAAATAAAACTTACCAAGTCGTATTTAACTTCCTGACCAGTGGTAACCAATAGATTCCATATGGCAGTGACAAAGCGTGGCAAGTAGGACTGAAATTCTTCATCATATTTCTGTGCATATAAAGCAGCATTGTCACAGATTTGTGACTTTAACATTTCCAGCAATCCAGCTTCCTCCTCATCCTTGGATAAGATACAAATATGTGCATGGTTACAGCTAGAATAAGAACTAAAAAGGTGACAGTACAGTTAGCCAAAATCTCACCTCTGTTTGAAGGAGCTTGTTATCCAATGTCAGAAGGCTGTGAAAGTTTGTCATCCAGGTTTCCATGTTATCCTCAAAGAACTCTGGGAGATCCTAAATTAAAAGTAAGCCTGAGATTACACCCCAACTTTGTAAGCAACAGCCAGTACAGAGTCCTTCTTTAAGACCTTCATATGATTTGGGGACTACAATACTACTGCAGTATAATGCAATACTAATTCCATCTTATGTGCATGCAGCATGGTAATCTTTGGTGACTTGACAGCTGACGCAAATAAAAAATTTTTAAGTACATTATTAACCCCTTAATGACGTCACTTGCAAAGGTTTTAACAAACAGGCACTTTAAACAATTTCCCTTACGTAGGTTAATTTTTCTTTTTAGTGAACTACACTCTTAATTTTAAGTTTTATTGATGCATGATAAACCTAGGGGGCATAGTCAAAGATTCAGGTACAGTGATCTAGAAGTAATCTTCTATTAGCACAGTCAGTTAAACCAATAGGAAGATAGTGGAGCAAATTCAATTCAAATTGGATTCAGATTTTTCTTTTCACAAAAAAGTATTGCATCAGTATTTTGAATCAAGATACTTTTCCAAGTATTGTATAATTTCTGTTATTGGTGCAACACTATCTCAGTGTAGCAGAGTTTCACACAATGGGAGGGGGAAGTGTTCATTGCACACCAATAGCCTGTGAACTTGGCTGAACCACCCATCAGCATAATTTATTTTAGAACCAGGGAGGAAATGGATAACAAATATACCACAGTCACAGAGTCAGGATGTAGGAGTACATGCCACTAGTTTATCACAATTGATTTTTATGGTAGGTTTCCTGTGAACGTTATTCTCCCCCACCCACAAAAAAAAAAAAAAAAAAAAAATTATAATATTATATATATATATATATATATATATATATATATATATACATACATACATACATACATACATACATACATACACATACATGGGGGTAAAATCTAAAAGGCTTTTTGTAATGTACAGTACTTTAATTTTCAAATGATATGTATTTATCAAGGTGTATATTAAGCTTTTTACCAACACAGATGTAAATGAAAATCTTTCCAAAAAGCCTTGCTTTGGCCCCTACATTTTTTCAGAACAGGTTAAAGTAGTAACAACGCACCTGGTAGTTTGTGATTACATGTTTTATATTATCCAGTTTCTCCTCAATGCAGTAACAAAGTGTTGTATGGGCGCACTGCGGGACTTTGAATGGAAGGAGCATCTATTGGCAGATTTTGCTGGAACAGATTTCAGGCACTACTTGCCCATTGGCTGAGGGCAGTGAAAACCAGTGAAAGAGTGGACATATTTTAAAACTAGACCCCTCAACGATTGCAGTAACACTATTTGAGGCATAATTTTTTGAGGGTTTTATACACCAAGTAGCATAGATTATATTTTACTTATGTTCAATGGGTCAGTACGGTTAAAGCGATATTCCATTTATATAGCTTTATCTCAGACTTTTTATTGTGTAGAACATATTGAGAGAAATCCCTTGATTTTGCATTGCCGTTTACTAAGTGGTGTAATATTTTTATCATTTTGTTGAGTAGATTTAGGGCTCATTTCTTGTGGGACAAGAACTTTTTATTTGCATCATGTAGGGGGTAAATGTGACTTCACTTTTTGTACAAACAAAAAAACAAGAATTAGACTTGCTGTTAATTCTGTTTCCGTATGTCCACAGCCCCACCTGAAGGTTGCTCCTATTACCTGTAGAGACAGGTAGTCGAGCGTGTAAATATGCCTCCCTAGCAACCAGTCACCAGTGTCTACCAAAATCCATGAGGAAAGGTTGCCCTTTATATATTCCTTCACCATATTAATATGGTAACAAATAGTGGAGGGAATAATCAGGGGCTGTCAAGGAGGACTTACGGAAACCGAAATACCAGTGGGCCTAATTCTCATTTTCTGTTTCGTCCACCATGACAGTCCCACCTGGAGATCTACCAGATTACTTCGGGGGGTAAACGCCTGAAGAATTTTCCTAACAAAGGACAACTCTGCCTAGAAGTAGCTCGGGGAAAGGCAAGCAAAGGTCAATGGGTCAGACCAAGTGGCTGCTTGGCATAACTGTTAAAGTTTTGGCCCTATTCTTTTTGCCCCAGATGCCGCTACTGCTCTGGTTGAATGGGCTTTGATCGATACAGGGCTAGGTGAATTTACTTTTGAGTAACATTCAGAAATGTTGTTTGTTAACCACCTAGCAATTGAAAATTGAGGCTCTCAGACCTGTTTTCTCCCTTTAATTGAATAAGTAGGGTAGTATCATTACGCCATTTTAGGCAACAAAGTATTGAATAACAGCTCTTCTTACTTGTTAAGTATTTCAATCTCTTTCCCTGATATTTGGGTTATCACAGAAAGAAAGACTATATCCTGATTTTAATTAACCCCTAGGTGCACCAGGACGTTATAGTACGTCCCCGGGGCTAGATGCTTAACGCACGGGGACGTTCTATAACGTCCTGCTTCTGGCAACGGCTCACGAACGGAGCCGGTACCAGAAGCAGCGGCTCCGATCGCGGGTGTTAACCCCTTACACGCCGCGGTCAAACATGACCGTGGCGTGTAAGGGTGTTTGCGCTGTGGCTCGGATCCCCGTGCCGCTTACCGGGGGATCCGATCCACTTTTGGGCAGCTCCGAGGACTGGCATGTGCCCCGGAGCTGCCCGGTCTCCATGGCAGTCAGACCCCTTCCGGGTCTGACTGTAAACTGTCTGAGCATGCGCAAGCTTGCTCAGACAGTTTACACTGCTCTACAATAAAATAGTATTGTAGAGCAGTGTATTGAACTTAAACCAGTGATCAGAGCATCACTGGTTCAAGTTCAAGTATGTATAATTAAAAAAAAAAAAAGTCAAATACACTAAAGTTAACACATTAGAATAAATAAAAAATAAATGCATTAAAATATAAGCCCCTAAAATGTCACTTTCCTATAAAAACACTTAAGTATAAAAAACACAAAAACACAAAAAACCCCTGCATATTTGGTATTGCCGCGTCCGTAACAATCTGTATAATAAAACAGAATCATTACTGGACCCGCACGGTACACGCCGTAGAAAAAAAACCGCAAAAACGTTCCGAAAAAAGATAATTTTTAATTAATACCCTATAAAAAAAATGCTCTAAAAAGTAATTTAAAAAATGTTATGCACTCCAAAATAAGCCCACTAAAAAGAACAACTCTTCTCACAAAAAATAAGCCCCTAACCAGATTTGTCAGCCGAAAAATAAAAGTTATGCATATGAAAAGATGGTGATGCTAAAATGAACAAGATTTTCTCCAAATTGGTTTCTATTCAGTACAATTGAATAAAATACACAAAATCCCCACATATTTGGTATCCCTGCGTCCGTAACAATCTGCATAATAAAACAGAATCGTTATTAGATCCGCAAAGTGAACCCCGTAAAAAACAAAACAAAAAAAAGCTCCAGAAAAAAGATCATTTTCAAGTAATACCCTATGAAAATGCTCTAAAAAGGGATTTAAAAAATATGCACTCTAAAATAAGACCACTAAAAAGAACAATCCTTCTTGTAAAAAATAAGCCCTTAACCCTGAAGCCACTTTTCACCTTCCTGACACGGCCCATTTTTTAAAATCTGACATGTGTCTATTTAAGTGGTTATAACTTTGGAACGCTTTAACATATCCAGTTGATTTTGAGATTGTACTTCATGCTGGTTGAGAAATTTAATCAATATATTTAGTATTTATTTATGAAATAAATGGAAATTTGGCAAAAATTTTGAGAAAAACAATGTTTTCCAGATTCAAAATTTTCTACTTTTTGGAAAGTTGGTCATATCACTAAAATAACTTGATAACTAACATTTTCCATATGTCTGCTTTAACTTGGCATCATTTTTCAAACATCTTTTCCTTTATTTAGGATGTTAGGATGCTTATAACTTTAGGTGCAATTTTTCAGATTTTCACGAAAATCATTAAAACCTACTTTTGGAGGGTCAATTTAGTTAGAAGTGACTTTATAAGGCCCACATGACAGAAACCCCCCACAAATGACACCATTTTAGAAACTACACCCCTCAAAATATTCAAAACAACCTTTGGGAATTTTGTTAACCCTTTGAGCGTTTCATGAGGGTGAAAGATAAATGAAAGTGAAATTAGAGAAATGTAATTTTATCTCACAATAGATTCATTGAACACTAAAATTTGCACCTTCACAATGGGTTAAAAAGGAAAATGCATTTTACAATATTTAGGGAAATTCCTCCTGAGTATGCCAATACCCATTTTGTCACTGTACCCTGCTGTACGGGCACAGGGGGGCACTTGGAATGGAAAGAGCGTTGTTTCGTTTTTGCAGGGCAAATATGGCTGAAAAAGTTTTCATGTGTCAGGATGCATTTGGAGAGCCATAATGGTACCAAAACAGAGAAAAGCCCCAACATGAGACACCATTTTGGAAAGTACACCCCTTGGAGAGTTTAGCAACGTGTAATTTGTGTATTTTCCCCAACAGGTGTTTGATTCAATTAGGCCCCAAAAGTGAAAAAAGGTGAAAATTTTCTCAAAAAAGTCACTTTTACCCCAAATTTTTGTAAGCCACAAGGGATAAAAGATGAAACAACCCCATAAATGTGTAAAACTATTTCTCCTAAGCACAGAACTGCACCACTTTTGCATATAAAGTGTTGTATGGGTACACAGTAGGGCTCAGAAGGGAAAGAGGGGCTTTGGCCTTTTAGAAGCCAGATTTGACAATCATCCTTTACATGTGTCAGGGTGCATTTGGAGAGCCCTAGTGGTACCAAAACAGAGGGGAACCCGAAAAGTGACCCTAATTGTTGAATGTACACCCCTTGGGGAATATAGCAAGGTGTAATATGTGGTGTAGTGTAATACACGTGGTGAAATGAGCATTTTGAACATATAGGTGGTTTCCAAATATGATGTGCAATGGAGTCCAAGATGGAAATTTCAATTATTTCTGGAAAGTTCAGTGCCCGTTATGTGGCGCCCCTTATGAAATAATGGAGGGGTATAGGGAGCAACAGGACATAACAGTTGTTACAATTATTCATTTTACCGAAATTAATTCACAACAGGTTGGGCATGAATTGTGAATGTCTAGTGTATAAGGAGGTAGTATATATCAAGGGACCAACTAAACTTTTGTCACTCTGGAGTTGTCGCAGGTCTCTTAGTAGTATATAGTGTCCATCCTAACTCCTCTTTTGGAACAGACTCTTTATTGAGTCCTATCATTAGAAGCAGCAGAATTCACCGGGAAAATGCTGTCCTGGCAAAACACAGGAACATATAAACCAGGAGGTACTAGGTTTCGTAATATCTTCCTTTTGAAAGCGGAGAAATGATACAGCAGGACCTGCACATTGGAACAGCTCGTAAGAGTTGTACAGCATCATCTGAACAATGTGCACGGCCAGCGCTTTTCTTCGTTTTAGTAGGGAAATTATCGCCAAGTGTTGCTCTTATTCACCTTAGCGATGCCCATTGTGACGAATTTTGCTGCTTTTGGCTGGACCAAATCGACTAGCCAATAGCGGCAAACATGGACAGAGGGGGGCAACAAAACCCCTCTGTACCGCAAGGAAAAATTGGGGCTGTCAGGAACAGCCGCCACCCTGCCCCGATCACCGTGTCTACAGACATGGTGACCGGTATTACTGACGTCATAAGTAAATTAGCTGCTATTGGCTCGTCTGAATTGATGAGCCAATAGCAGCGATAATAAACTGGGGGTGTGTGGGGGGTACGTAACCCTTCTGGTCCATGGGGCAGGATGGATGGCTGTCAGGAACAGCCGCCGTCTTACCCCGATCAGTGAACAGCCGCCGTCTTACCCTGACCGGGGAATAGGCTATACAATCTTTATTTATTTTTTAAGCAATTTAGACAAATAAGGGCTTATTTTTTGCGAGACGAGATGCACTGTAAAAAAAACTTAATTTTAGTGGGTTTTTAGCTTATTGAAGCAATTTTATTAACTTTTTACGTGTGGAGGAAAATAAAATCATCAATTCTTGTTTTGGATTTTTAGCATTTTTTTTTTGGGGGGGTGTTCAGTGTAGCATAACAATATATTATCTTTATTCTACGATTACGGTGATACCTCATTTATATAGTTTTATTTTTATTTGTCCAATTTTATTGAAGGAAAACTAGAATAGAAAAAATTGTATTTGTTTTAGTATTGCCATTTTTATAGCAGCATAATTATAGTATTTTTTGGTTTACGGAGCTGGTTGTAAGCTTATTTTTTGCGTGACAAGTTGCTCTTTTTATTGGTATCATTTTGGTGCTTCTAACTTTTTCGGATCACTTTTTAGAACATTTTTTGTAAAGCAATTTGATAAAAAGTTTTAATTTTTGGCAAGTTTTTGGTTTTTTTTTTTTTTTTTTTTACCACGTTCACCGAGCGGGTCCAATTATGATTAGGATTTATTGTACAGATTGTTACGGACGCAGCGATACCAAATAAGTGGGGGTTTTTTCGTGATTTAGTGTTTTTTATACTTTATTACTTGTGTAAAGGGAAATGTGGTGTTTGGGGGGACTTTCACTTTCTTTTATTATTTATTTTTATTGTAAAAAAACCTTTATTTTTACTTTTTTTTACAGTAACTGACATCTAAGCTTGAACAAGTGATCTTCTGTTCACTTGTTCAAGCTTTTTTTTTTTTTTTTTACAGGTTACACAGTGCAATACAGATGTATGGCACTGTGTAATGTAAGACACTGAGCATGCTGCGCATGCCCAGTGTCTTACAGCCGGGTCCTGCCAGAAGGCACGGACCCGGCTTCCGGATCAAGATCTCGCAGCCCCGGGCACCGGCAGTCCCGGGGCTGCGATCGGAGCAGCGGACCCCCCCCAGTAAGCGCCGCGGGGGGGGGGGGGGGGGGGCCATTCGACTATAATTGCCTTTAAATGCCTCTAACACGGGTGTTAGAGGCGGGTGTCAGCTATAATACACCCGCAGCTTCTGGCGCCGGCTCCTGAACGGAAGAAGCTTGACGTAATAGTACTGCATTTTGCGGGAACGCACCTCCCACGATGCAGTACTATTACGTCAAATGTCGGGAAGGGGTTAAACAGATTTGTGAGGCGAAAAATAAAAAAGTTATGCATATGAAAGACTGATGCTAAAATTAATAACATTTTTGCCAAATTACTTTTTATTCAGTAAAAATGGGAAAAAATAAATCTATATAAATGAGGTCTTTTTGTAATTGTGGCGACCCATAGAATAAAAATATACTATTTTTATGGTATGGTAAACAGCCAAAACATAAAAATCTTCCTGAAAAGTGATGATTTTCATTTCCTCCACCAACAAAGAGTTAATAAAATCTCACCAATTAGCCTATAGATTCCCCCAAATTACGTACCAGAAAAGTGCATCTCATGTGGCAAAAGAAATAAGCCCCTACAGGTCCACATTAAAAAAAAAGAAAAAAAATTATAGCCTGTACAATGTGACATAGCAAATCTGATATACATGGCGCCTCCTTCCCTTCTCTGCCCGGCCGTGTGCCCATACAGCAGGTCACCACCACATATAGAGTATCCATGTACTCGGGAGAGATTGGGTAACAAACTTTGTGGAGCCTTTATTCATTTAATCCATTGTAAATGTTTAATTTTCCACCCAAAATGGGTGTATTGTGAAAAAATATTACAATTTGCAGACTGCACCTCCATTTTGTTTTAACCCCTATAAAACACGTAAAGCGTTAACAAACTTCTTAAAAGTGGTTTTTCATACGTTGAGGGGTGTAGTTTCCACAATGGGGTAATTTACGAGTCTCACTTATTTAGGCCTCTCAGTGTCAATTAGAAGTTGAGCAGGTCCATCTAAATATGGGTTTTGGCGATTTTACAAAAAAAAAATGTGAAAAATGATACCTAAATTCTGAGTCTCATAACATTCTAGTAAAATATGTGGAATCTTAAAAAACCATGCCAGCATAAAGCAGACATTTGGGAAATGTAAGTTATGAATTTATTTGGGAGCTATGACTATCTGCATCAAAAGTAGAGAATTTAGAACCTTGAAAATAAAGAATTTTTCCAAATTTTTGCCAAATTTAGTTTTTTTTCATAACTAAACGCAAAAGATTTCATCCAAAATTTTAAACTAATTTGAAGTACAATGTGTCAGGAGAAAACAATCTCAAAATCCCCTGGATATCTCATAGCGTTCCAAAGCTATAACCACATAGTGACACAGGTCAGATTTGAAGAATGGGGCCGCGTCCTTAAGGCCAAAAGAGGCTGAGTCCCGTAGGGGTTAAAGTCCAATACAACTTTGGGAAGAAAGAATGGATCTAGTTTTAGGAGGATTCTGTCATCCAGAATGGTAAGAAATGGTTCCTTACTTGATAGGGCTTGCATTTCACCTAATCTGCAGGAAGATGTAACGGCTTTTAAGAATGCTACCTTCATCGTTAAGTGTTTGTTGTCACTTGACTAATGGTTCAAAGAGTAATTTAGAAAGCATGTTTAATATTAGAGACAAATCCAACGGAGGTGTAGTCACTCTTATTGTAGGTCCAAGTCTGGTACAGCCCTTAATAAGCCTACAAATCCACGGATGCTCCACGAGGGAAGTGTCAAAAACGATACTCAAGACTGATATTTGTATCAGAAGAGGGTTTATTATATTTGGTTTTAGACCCTTTGAGAAACCCTGCTGTAGAAAATCTAGTATTAGTGCCATGTTTGGTTTCATCTGTTCAGGACTCTTACCACACCAGCTGAAGAACGTCTTCCAGATTTGAACAAATTGCATTTGTCACTGGTTTTCTACTGGCCATTCAAGTATCAATTACTTATCTGTAAGACGCTCACTTAGTATGTTCCTTTCAGGAACCATGCTGTTAATTTCAGATTCATTAGGTTTGGGAGAAAGAGGTCCTTGAGATAGTGTCTGACTGGTAATCTTCTAATGTCAAGCTGGTGATCTTCTAATGTCAAGCTCCTGATCACAGAAAACCAGCTACTCTTTGGCGAAAGAGATGCCATAAGCATCAATTTGGTTCTTTCCCGGCTTGTTCCTTTTTTGAGAAAACTCATCCAATCCAGTTGCTTCATCCCCAGGGTTTAGAGGAAAGAAATTTCTTTGGTTTTTTGCAGGATGGAACAGGTTTATTTGTGGGTTTCCCCATTTTGAGGTTATCTGATAAACTTCTGGGTTCAATGCCAACTTATGGGGTTCCACTCAAGTACAGCTTAGATAGTCTGCTTCCTCGTTTTCCATACCTTTCATATAGGCAATGTTTTCTTCCCACAGGAAAATCTTCTTTGAAAGATGGCTCAGGTCCTAAGACCTTGTACCCCCCTGATATTTAAGGAACGCAGCCACTGTTCTGTTGTCTGACATTATCCGAATCATGATCCTGTCCGAAGATTGCAACACAGCTTTCCAAATGGCTGTCAACTCTGAAGTTTGATGACTTTTACTTAGTATTCGGATCCCACTGACCCTGCAGGATCGCTCCCTGTAGGATTGCTCCCCAACCTGAGAGAGGCTGGCATCTGTGTGTTACTATCCCAGAATCCCCCTCTGAGAAGACTTTCTTTACCACGATAGTTCTAATTTTACTCTTGAGGGGATGGATATTTTTAAGTCTAAATGTAGATTGTTCTTGTCCTAAACTGACGGTATCCAAGTCTGGTGGAGCATGGTATGATTCTGCTAGGGTCTCTAACATCTTTCATCCAACGCGCAAGAAAGTGTCAGACACATTTCTCAAAAAGACATGTATTCTTTGTTCAGCAAAGATTTTATCTGAAGGATTATTTTCCCTACTTTATCTGGAGGTAGAAAGGAGCATTTTTTCCAAGTCTAGCATGACACTGACACTTGTTTGGAACTAGCTGATTTCTGAGTGTTTACTATCCAACATACATCTGTCAGTGTTTGCATGGTTAGATTTTGACATTTCACCAATTCCTCCTTGGAATTGGCTGTTCGGAGAAGGTCCATTGCATTGAAGGTTCTGGGTACTAATGATATCCCAAAGGGTAAAGCTTGAAACCGCAATATGGCTCATGAATCTTGACTCCTGACTCAACTTCTAAAAAGTGTAAACATGAATGGGGATATAATAGCATGCATCCTTGAGATAGGGAAATAATTTTTCATGTGTATAATCTCAGGGGAATTGCTGATTTAACAGATTACATCTTGAACCAGTGGTATAAAATCCAATTGTTTAATTTCTTTCGATTATTTACCGATATGACCTTTTTTTTTTTTTTTTTACCAAAAATAAATGGGGGCCCCTTTCTTGAAAAGGAACAGGAACAATCACATCCAGGTCCTAGATGTTGGTCCATAGGTCTGATAAGGCTTATGTGGATTACGAGGTGATAAGGAATCTTAGTGGGGATTTTTTACCAACTATTCTGTAGCCTGATTTTATTACAGATTGAATGATTTTCTCCCAACTGGCTACTAACTTTCCGAGTCTGCCACCACCTTGGCGTCACTCTTTGTTGACCTCATGTTTTTGGTCAAAGAGGAAGTCTCTACCTCCCCTGTGAGTATGCCATGTGCCTGATCTTTCTCTGGACCTGCAACTTTCCTTATTATCCCAGAAGGGACAAAAAAGGGCTTCTCTTTGGATGAATTAATTTCAGGGAACCCTTTCTTCTAGAGCACTGGTGGCGAACCTATGGCACGGGTGCCAGAGGCGGCATTCAGAGCCCTTTCTGTGGGCACCCGGGCCATCGCCCCAGCACACCAGACGGGACTCAAAGAATCTTCCTGCAGTTGCAAGCCACTTAAAAGATGCCGTTTTCAGACATTTTGATACTTGCTTCTCTACTTCGAACTGTAGGAATAGGGAGAATGAGTAGACAGGGCCGAATTATCTTTGGTGGATTCTCTGTGTACAGTGGGACACTGGAAAGAAGCTAAAGTGATGCAAATTTTCCATCTTTCTACTGTGTTGCTGTCCTCAGGAGGCCAATCTAATTGAAAGTTGTTGAAAAACAGGGAGCAATAAATTACCGCTTTAATTTTTGGTTGGCACCTCGTGATAAATAAGGGAGGTTTGGGTTGCAGTTTGGGCACTCTGTCGCTAAAAGGTTCGCCATCACTGTTTTAGAGAAAGCTTTGAATACGAATAGAGTCTAGGTCAGGGCCAAACTAATCTTTCTTGAAATGGAAGAACAAAGTTTATTTTTGGACTTCATCTCCGGTTCACTGGTTTAACCAAAACGCTGTACTTTGGCGGAGAATCTATACCATTTTCTTAGGAGGTTCAGAATAATGAGGAAAGTGATCGCTGTACAAAAATTGGTACAACAGAGTCAATCATTGATTTTAAATCTTCCATTAAGGTAGGCTTTTTTTTACCCTGGACTACTTCCGTAGCGCAAATTGGACATAATTTTGTCTACTGGTCCGGTAGTTTAGAGTTACATACAAAGTAGCGTTTAGACTTTTTAACCACTTTAGGAGGTTGTTAGAGGTTTACTTTTATAAAATGGTATTATGTACATTTACAGAAAGCTAAATTACTCACCAACTGGTACCTGGATTGATTCAGCCTTGTTCGCCATTCTAGCACAGAGACCTCAGATGAACGTTACTCCCGGCTTTAAAAAATAGTCACACATACAACCCCTGGCATTTACAGGCTTTCGTGACCTGAAATCTCAAATTTGGGCGGCAGTGACTATTTACGGGCTGACGCCAAACTGCTTCTGCCCTCAAGTTGTGCCTGCAGCAACATTCCCAGCGCTGAGCGCTTGAATAGACAGGTGAACCTGTCGTATCACCATACTCCCGGACACAGCTGTCCCTCTGCATTGGCCCCCATGGACCGCTGGAAGGGGACCATGTTCGAAAAGTATAGAGCCCCACCACCACCATCTGGAGGAGAGTGTTACTGTCTTAACTTATCCCCTGTAGGGACCGAAAGCACTGGTGACAGGTTGCTAGGGAGGCATATTTAAACTTCCTGTCCCTACAGGTGTTAGGAGCAACCTCCAGATGGGGCCATCATGTGGCATGAAACTGAATTTTTTTTTTTTTAAACGTGGTTACAATACGGTTTCAGCAATTATTTAACGGACATGGCGATACATAAAATGTGGGGCGATTTTGTGTTTGGGAATTTTTACACTATATGGTGCATTTAGGAGACATCTATTGTATTTAAAAAAAAAAAAAAAAAATGTATTATACTTTTTCTTGTCCCCCTCTGGGGGGAAGTGATCATCTAATCACTTGTTTAAATTAATACACCGCCATACTGATGTGGGCTGCCGTGGAGACTAATTTTTAACTCCATGCTGACCGCTCTGACTTAAGACGTCAAATGGTGCTGGGATCAAAGGGGGATTAAACTAAAATTAAGCATCACGGCAGGAGGCGGGACCGGAACATGAAGTGAACGGGAGAGGCTGGGCATCCCTCGAGCTCCCTAACGATACCTCTAACAGCTGATCGTAGCGGGGTTGGTGTCTCCACGGAGCGGCTAGACGCGGTTGCAGAGTTACATTGGCACCTTTACAGGAGATGCTGCGGAGCAAGCTGAGGACGCTCTACTAGCCACTTGATCGGCATCAGATTCGGAGCCACAGAAGACTAGCCGGCGTTGACCGGTGTCTGCCTCAGAGGGACTGCGGTGGCCAGCAGGACTCCGAAGGTACAAGCTAATTAAACAAATTACAGCCCACAGCGATAATATGCCGCGTGAAGGTCGGCGGCAGGCTGGACCATTGGCTGGCTCACCTGTACCCTCCATCGCTCGTTTTGCCCTGACTTCTATAGGAGGTATGCAGTCCTTCCCAACTATGGCCGGCCAGGCGCGTGCAGGACAGCAGAGGACATCAGGAGGACCTGTACGTGGTGTTCAGGAGGCAGCGAGTCCTGAGCAGCGTGGTGAAGCAGAGGAGGTTGCTCAGCCAGTGCCGAATGTCGTAAGTGGCCAGGAGACAGAATAACCCTTTAGCAGGTAACATGGGGCAAACAGTATCCCTTGCAGAGCTTAAAGAGATGTTGGTGGCTCTTCCGACTAGAAATGACTTAGAAATACAGATTACCAGACTGGAGGAAAAATGCCTGTGGGAACTGGAGGAGGTACGGGCCGCTGTGGCTGTTAATTCAGAGGCAATTAGCCACCTCCAACACCAACGCATTGAACAGAGAATGTGCTGAGATACACACACTGGTACAAACACATTCCAACATTATAAAAGAGCTGGCCCTGCAAATAGATGACTTAGAAAATCGTGGCAGGAGGAAAAATATTAAGATCAGGGGAATGCCCGAATCATTATCAGGGGACCGGCTGAAAGATGCGGCAACATATCTTTAACACGGGTCGCATACAAGTTCAATAGAGGCTCGGACAATGCTGCACGGGACGTGCTATGCATTATTTTAAACAGAAAGAAAACATCTTGAAAAAAGCCTGGGAGAGGGGTCCTATCCAGTTTGCAAACATGCAAGTGTTCCTATTACCAGACATTTCAAAACGCTCCTTTGCAGGAGTGGACTCAGCAACCTTCTCTTTGCTAAGGGCAAAAGATATTGGGGCAACATATAAATGGGGCTACCCCTTTTGTGTTACCCTACGTAGTGACGGCCTGACCTATACGGTGTATACACCAGACTTAAACGGCGCTTACAGAATTTTGGGGATCGAACCAGTGGAGATCTTGGATTGGACTCTATATCCCTTACCCAGCCCCATTATAGCAAGAGCTAGGGGCCGAACACAGCGCTCAGAAACACAGCTCTTAATTAGAAGGGACATATCAAGCAATTCTCAGCCAGAAGTTAACCAGTGGTTAGCGCCAGCATTGCCTAGAACTGCCTAGATTATTGACTTTCACATGATGATAAAAAAGGGTGTCCTGATGTAATATCTGGGGAATGTAAAATAATGCATTGGATAGGGGGGGGGGGGGTCTTACTATAATGGTTCCTTTCTTTCCCTCCTTTCCCCCCTGTGAATGGGGCCACCCGGGAGGTTAAAAATCCCCAAATATTTATTTACTGGATAGCTCCCAGTGTACCCGCATTTTAGCTCCACTATTATAAATGATTTGTCCCCATACAGCTATGTCATAAGAATGGGGGTAGAGTAATAGAGCATGGGGAACCAAGGGACCTAACGAAATTTTTTTTTTTGTTTTTTTTTTTGGGGGGGGGGGGGAGGAGGTTTTAGGGGTGATAATTTAAGTATCATAGGATTGTATATTTATATCAGAGAATTAGAAATTTTCCTATAGTACAGAAGGGATGTGATAATGATTTGCTTTGTCGTATATCTGGACTTTTCAAAGGCATTTGACACCGTGCCACATAAAAGGTTGGTATATAAAATGAGACTGCTGGGAATAGGAGAAAATCTGTGCATTTGGCTAAGTAATTGGCTTAGTGATAGAAAACAGAGGGTGGTCATTAATGGCACATTCTCAGATTGGGTTGATGTTACCAGTGGAGTGCCACAGGGGTCAGTATTGGGGCCACTTTTTAATATTTTTATTAATGACCTTGTAGTGGGTTTACACAGTCAAGTTTCAATATTTGCAGATGATACTAAGCTGTGTAAAGTAATAAATACTGAGGTCGATAGTTTAGCATTACAGAGGGATTTGTGGAAGCTTGAGGAGTGGGCAGAGAAATGGTTGATGAGGTTTAATGTAGATAAATGTAAAGTTATGCACTTGGGCAATGAAAACAAAAAGTATAATTATGATCTAAACGGTCAATTACTTGGTAAAACTGGAGCTGAAAAGGACTTGGGGGTATTGGTGGATGGTAAACTTAATGGGGGAAATGGAGGGGTTAGAATACAATGACAGATTACAAAATTTGGGATTATTCAGTTTAGAAAAAAAGACTACTGAGGGGAGACCTCATTACAATGTACAAATACCTGAACGGACAGTACAAGGATCTCTCCAAAGATCTTTTTACACCTAGGCCTGTGACCAGGACAAGGGGGCATCCTCTACGCCTAGAGGAGAGGCGATTCTACCATCAACATAGACAAAGGTTCTTTACTGTAAGAGCAGTGAGACTATGGAACTCTCTGCCCCAGGAGGTTGTTATAGCGGACTATGTACATGTTCAAGAGAGGCCTGGATGCCTTTCTGCAGAGAAAAAATATTACGGGTTATGGGGATAAAACATTTAATTCTTAAAAGTTGGACTTGATGGACTTGCGTCTTTTTCCAGCCTTATATACTATGATACTATGATATCCTATTATGATCTGAATAATTTATTATTTTGTGATGAATATGTATTATAGAAGAATATTTGTTTATGAAATAGGGGGATTGAAATATACCTGGGGGTTAGGTGGATCTGGGCCGTGATGCTTGGAGAGTCAGATCGAGGGGGGATTAATTGGGGGAGTATAAAAGGATGTTAAGATATAAAGAGTGAATCAAATGGTAGAGGGTGAACTCACATGGGTTAGAGTTGTTTATTTTAAGAATTATAGAGCCACGTCACTATATGCTTATTTTTAAAAGTAATTTTTTTTTCCTTTATATATTTATTAGAAGCAACATAGTACTAGTCTATAAGATCGGTTTCCTCACTAAAAGATTATGAGTATGGGGTATCAATTTAAAGTGCGGGGTTATAAGAGTTCAATAGATAACATGAATATAGGGTAGATGGAATGTGTTTATTTGTTGATTTTGATTGGATTAAGGCGAAGTTGGGAATCTAAAGACACAAATTAACACAGGGAATAGCCCCGGATAAAGGGGAACTTATGAGTTTTAAAATTCACGTATCTAGACACGACTCATGGAGGATAGGTAGGTGGATAAATGGTTTGATATCCCCTTAACAGGGAGGTCACTGCCCCCCCCCTTTTTTTTTCTTTTTCTCTCTCCCCCCTACTTCCCTGCAGTATAAATAAGTTATATGTATATTAGGTACACACCTAATGGTATATTTGGAGGCAGCTAGGTGAAAACCCGCTGATTGAATTAAACTAAATAAAAGGAGGTATGAGTTTCTGGGGGTAGCGGGGCCTCAGCCTCGCCATGGTCATGGAATTCTCAGAAACGTCTAAAAAGATTAAACCTCTCTAGTAGGCTAGGTGCGATAGTTTCCCTAGGTGCTGGGACTCTACTGGAGCGCTTTGCGGTGCTACCTACCTACTTTAAGTCAGCTAAAGCCAAGAGAGATAAAAGGGGTAGTGTCTTGGGTTTGTTTTTGTTTCAGTTTTTTTTTCCCCTCCTTCTCCCCTCTACCTCACCCTCTCTCGGGTCCCCCTCTCCCCTCTTTCTGGTCTATCCTCCTTGGCCTCCTCCTCTGCCTACCAAAATCCACTTCTCTATCTGTTGTATCCTTTTCTGAAATCAAAAGGGGAAAAAAAAAGGGGAAAAAAAAAAAGGGAAAAAAAAAAGGGAAAAAAAAAAGGGAAAAAAAAAAGGGAAAAAAAAAAGGGAAAAAAAAAAGGGAAAAAAAAAAGGGAAAAAAAAAGGGAAAAAAAAAAGGGAAAAAAAAAAAGGGAAAAAAAAAAAGGGAAAAAAAAAAGGGAAAAAAAAAAGGGAAAAAAAAAAAGGGAAAAAAAAAAGGGAAAAAAAAAAAGGAAAAAAAAAAGGGAAAAAAAAAAGGGAAAAAAAAAAGGGAAAAAAAAAAGGGAAAAAAAAAAAGGAAAAAAAAAAAGGAAAAAAAAAAAGGGAAAAAAAAAGAAAAATAGGAAAAGGCCTACGTAGGTATGGTCCAGCTAAATGTAGTATCTTTAAATGCAAAGGGGCTAAACATCCCTGAAAAAAGAATTTCACTGCTACGCTTACTCAAAAAACAAAAAGCTTCTGTAGCATTTATTCAGGAAAACACATTTCCTGACAGATAAAATTCCTAGGCTTTTTGATAGGAATTTCACCTTTGTATATCATAGCTCCTCCCCCGATTCTAAAACAAAAAGGAACTTTATCATTTTTGCCAGAAACATCCCGTGTGAATTGCTAGACAGAAAAGCAGACGAAGATGGGCGGTTTATATTTGTTAAGGGTAAAATTGCGTCAGTTTTATATACATTTGGGACAATATATCTACCAAGTAGTGGCCAAGCTAAAGCCCTGGAAAGAATTGTCCAAGAAATGGAAGAATTTATTGAAGGAACACTTACCCTGGGGGGGATATGAACTTGGTCCTTGACCCTAATTTAGATACGTCCAGTGTAAATTCATCCATAATGTATACTCTAGAATTTATTACCTCTTTACGTCCCACAGTGCACTAACACATCTTAGAGATGCAAAAATTTAAACAAACAATCTCATTCTCGGACCATGCCCTGATCTCTATCTCCTTGGCCTTCCCTCACGCTCATGCAAGGAAATGGGACTGGAAACCAAATGAAAGAGTGCTAGACGATAGTACAATAACGCTGGAACTCTTAGAAAAAAAAATTAACTTTTTTGAACAAAACGATACGCCCAATATTGCCAGACAGTGGTTATGGGAGGCACATAAAAATCATATTAGGAGTATGTTGGTAGAAATGGGTTCACGAATTAAGAAAAAAACTGAATTTGGGTGCCCATTTATGCCAACTTAAGAGAACAATATAAAACATTGATATCTAATAAAGCAAAGGCAACACTGCAGAAGTGTCACCGACACTTATGAATTCGGGAACAAGCCAGGGAAAACCCTTGCTAGAGCCCTGAGAGAGCAGCGAAATAGGACATATATTTCAAAGATCATAAACAATCATAATCCGCTGGTTACATTACCCTCCCAAATTTTGGTAGTTTTCTATAGATACTACTTCGATTTGCACAATATTGAGGAGAGAGGAAATATTAGGGTCTCAAAAATGGCAATACAAAAAAATATCTTGAAGAGTCGGGGATGCCTATGATTCCATCAGGGGTAATGGAGGAATTAGACAGACCTTTAAGATTGCTAGAGAAAAAAGAAAAGAAAGAAAAGAAAGAAAAGAAAAAGAAAAAGAAAAGAAAAGAAAAGAAAAGAAAAGAAAAGAAAAAGAAAAGAAAAGAAAAGAAAAGAAAAGAAAAGAAAAGAAAAGAAAGAAAAGAAAAGAAAAGAAAAGAAAAGAAAAGAAAAGAAAAGAAAAGAAAAGAAAAGAAAAGAAAAGAAAAGAAAAGAAAAGAAAAGAAAAGAAAAGAAAAGAAAAGAAAAAGAAAAGAAAAGAAAAGAAAAGAAAAGAAAAGAAAAGAAAAGAAAAGAAAAGAAAAGAAAAGAAAAGAAAAGAAAAGAAAAGAAAAGAAAGAAAAGAAAAGAAAAGAAAAGAAAAGAAAAGAAAAGAAAAAGAAAAAGAAAAAGAAAAAGAAAAAGAAAAAAGAAAAAGAAAAAGAAAAAGAAAAAGAAAAGAAAAGAAAAGAAAAGAAAAGAAAAGAAAGAAAAGAAAAGAAAAGAAAAAGAAAAGAAAAGAAAAGAAAAGAAAAGAAAAAGAAAAAGAAAAAAGAAAAGAGGCGGTCGGGTCCCGGTGCATGGAGAGGGCTCACGGGCTGAGCCCTCTCCATAGCCGGTAAGTCTTTGCTGCATATTGCAGCAAAGGCTTACCGGTAACACCCGTGATCGGTGCTAGCCGTGATCGGAGCTGCCGGCAGCCTCAAAAAGATAGCGGCGCATGGGCGCCGCCATCTTACCTGGGATCGCCGCTCCCCGTGACGTCATCGGGGGCGGCGATCCGTCTCCATGGTAGCCTCGGGTATCCGAAGACCCGAGGCTATTTCATTTTAACCCCTTCATTACAATGTGCTGATAGCACATTGTAATGAATGAGGAGGAAAATCCCCACATACTGCCATACTGTAGTATTGCAGTATATGGTAGGATCGATCAGACAACCTAGGGTTAAAGTACCCTAGGGAGTCTGAAAAATAGTATAAATTAAAAAAAGTTAAAAAAAATAAAAAAAACCTAAAATTTCAAATCACCCCCTTTCCCTAGAACTGACATAAATATAAATAAACAGTAAAAATCATAAACACATCAGGTATCGAAGCGTCCGAAAATGCCTGATCAAAATATAACGGTTTTTCAATGCGTTTAACCCCGTACCGGAAAATAGCGCCCAAAGTAGAAAATGGCACTTTTGCCATTTTGAAAAATATAAAAAAAATCTATAAAAAGTGATCAAAAGGTCGTACAGTCCTAAAAATGATATCATTGAAAATATTATCAAATTTCACAAAAAATTATACCACCCACAGCTCCGTACACCAAAGTATTACAAAGTTATTAGCGCCAGAAGTTGGCAAAGTCAAAAAATAATTTTTGTACAGGAGGTTTTCATTTTTGTAATGCAAGAAAACATTATAAAACCTTTATAAATTTGGTATCCACTTAATCGTACTAACCCAAAGAATAAAGTAGACATGTCATTTGGGGCGCTCAGTGAAAGACGTAATATCCAAGCCCACAAGAAAATGGCGCAAATGCGTTTTTTCACCATTTTCATTGCATTTGGAATTTTTTTCCCGCTTCTGAGTACATGGCATGGAATATTTAATAAAATAAAAATTTAAGGTACAGTATGGTAACATTTACAGTAAAATAGACGATGGAAATGTTGTTGTATGCCTTATGTTTATGAGCGACAGTTTTCCTGCTATATACCTGCATGGCATAAGAATTTAAATTACAAAAAGGACCATGTTAAATTCAAATCTGTTTTTTTTTTTTTTTAATTTTTACCGGTGTTTTGTATGCGTGGAAAAGGGGTAGTCTTATACGGCAAATATATCTTAAACTCCATTTTAAACAGGAAAGTAGGGGGGTCGTCTTATACACCGGAATATACGGTATATCTCTAAATGTAATTAATAATAATAATAATAATAATAATAATAATAATAATAATAATAAAAATAATAACCCCAGGCCATAACCCCAGCATGAAGCTCACCAGACAGGACTCAAAAAATCTTCCTACAGAATCTTTCTACAATGATAGATGAATTTGCCCTCCTCCTTTCAACTGCATTGGTGTCTTTAGGAGGCTGAAGGATTGAAAGTTGTCAAAGAACAAGGATAAATTACTGCTTAAATTGCTGTGCTGGCACTTTGCTATAAATAAGTGGCTTTTGGTTGAAGTTTGGGCACTCAGGCTCTAAAAGGTTCCCATCACTGCCCTAGAAGGTGATCATGATGTCACTCGCCAATACGTTTCCCAGCTACAAACTACAGTGACTGAGCATTCTGAGGGCCATGAGGAATATGCAACGCCACCTTGAGGACTTGGATAACCAGGGCAGGCGTAACAAGTCCGGGGCCTGCCTGAGAAGGTATCGGACGCAGAAATTCCAAAGGCTCCAGAATACATCTTCAATGGACTATTAGGAGCTCCAGCGACAAACAAGATAAAGTTGGATCGAGCACATAGGGCGCTCCATCCTAAGGGACTTTCTTCTCAGCCAAGAGATGTCAGACTGTATACATGATTTCACATTAAAAGAAGCGATCATGGCCAAAGCCAGGTTACCAAAGACCTGGAGTTTGAAGGGGCCCCGTGTGCAGCTTTATCAGGACTTGTCCTGGATCACATTGCAGAAAAGAAGGCATCTACGTCCCCTCCTGGAAGTACTTCGGGAAGCACATCTACCGTACAAATGGGGATACCCCTTCGCCCTCACCGTCAGGAAGGATGGGAATACTTCACTTTTGCGCCCTTTCATGGACCTGCCCCGCTTCTGCAAAGAGTTGGGTATTGTGGAGCCCCAACTGACTCATTGGGAGGTGGGAATGCCACCCCCATCACCCTCACCGGCCTGGCAACCGGTACACCAGAAAAAAAAAGGCGCTTACTGGGATCTGGGTCCCCATCCGACTGGTCTGCAGCCACCCTATTAGAGGGCTGAGCGATATGGCCATTGTTTCTGACAAATGGCGTTTTGTTATTATCTTCTTTCCCATCAGGTTCGGTGAAGACTTATAATTCCAAGGTGGTGGATCTATATGAATAGAGGTTTCCTCTTTATAATTTGCAATGTGGGGAGAGGGGGGGGGGGGGGGGTTGGCTACCGGGGTTTCTGTTGAGTGATGGTTTACCCCCCACTGTATGGGAATTGGGTCAGTGCGGTGTCCCTGTATGGGATACTGTTAGTCCGCTATAGGACGGCCCCTGGAGGAGTTCCCTGTGGCTGGGCGCCCTTGGCCCGGACCATTTGATGACACTATGGGGCAGATTTAACAAGCAGTCTGAAAGTCAGAATATTTCCAATTGCCCATGGCAACCAATCACAGCTCCCCTTTAAAATATTCATGAGCACTGGTGAAATGAAAGTTGAGCTGTGATTGGTTGCCATGGGCAACTGGAAATATTCTGACTTTCAGACTGCTTGATAAATCTGCCCCTATATGTTAGTCTGTCACCTTTTTGTATTGGTCTTCCCTAACCTCGAGTTTTTCCTTTCCTCTCGGAGCTGTGAATATGGACGATGGTCGTTCACTACTCTGGTTGGTCCGGCTGGTAACGGTTGGCGCAATTATCAGGTCCACATTGTGGTAAGTAAGCATGACCCATGCATTTGTATTACAATTAAATTATCCCAATGGTTAACTGTGTTACGCTAAATGTAAAAGGCCCTAACTCTAACGTTAAGCGCCGTTTACTACTGAGAGAGCTTCGATTACTAAAGGCAGAAGTAGCATTTGTGCAGGAGACCCACTTTGACCGAGCAGGGAATTTTAACTTCGGCAGACATTTTCTACATGCCTTTTCTGCATTTCACGACCGTAAAAGAGCTGGGGTGGCAATACTCCTTTCAGATACATGCCCTGTGACAGTTTCCGCCCAGCACCTAGATCCAGGGGGGGGGGGGGGGGAAGGGGTATATTATCCTGGAAGGGACACTACGGGAAACCAATTATACTATGTAATATATATGCACCCAACACTGCCCAAATTCCCGTTTTGCGGAGAATACTGCGTAAACTGCAGACACTCTCCCCAGCGGCGATACTGATAGACAGGCGGGACCTGAGACAAGTGCTGCACGAGGGAGGGCGCGAGTGAGTGAGTGAGTGAGTGAGTGAGTGGCGGGCGAGGAGGGCGCGAGTGAGTGAGTGAGTGAGTGGCGGGCGAGGGAGGGCGAGTGAGTGAGTGAGTGAGTGGCGGGCGAGGGAGGGCGCGAGTGAGTGAGTGAGTGAGTGGCGGGCGAGGGAGGGCGCGAGTGAGTGAGTGAGTGAGTGGCGGGCGAGGGAGGGCGCGAGTGAGTGAGTGAGTGAGTGGCGGGCGAGGGAGGGCGCGAGTGAGTGAGTGAGTGAGTGGCGGGCGAGGGAGGGCGCGAGTGAGTGAGTGAGTGAGTGGCGGGCGAGGGAGGGCGCGAGTGAGTGAGTGAGTGAGTGGCGGGCGAGGGAGGGCGCGAGTGAGTGAGTGAGTGAGTGGCGGGCGAGGGAGGGCGCGAGTGAGTGAGTGAGTGAGTGGCGGGCGAGGGAGGGCGCGAGTGAGTGAGTGAGTGAGTGGCGGGCGAGTGAGTGGCGGGCGAGTGAGCGAGCGGCGGGCGAGTGAGTGAGGGGCGGGCGAGTGAGCGAGCGGCGGGCGAGTGAGTGAGCGAGTGGCGGGCGAGTGAGCGAGCGAGTGGCGGGCGAGTGAGCGAGTGGCGGGCGAGCGAGTGGCGGGCGAGCGAGTGGCGGGCGAGCGAGTGCGCGAGTGAGTGAGTGAGTGAGTGGCGGGCGAGCGAGGGCGCGAGTGAGTGAGTGAGTGAGTGGCGGGCGAGGGAGGGCGCGAGTGAGTGAGTGAGTGAGTGGCGGGCGAGGGAGGGCGCGAGTGAGTGAGTGAGTGGCGGGCGAGTGAGTGAGTGGGTGAGTGGCGGGTGAGTGGGTGAGTGAGTGGGGGTGAGTGGGTGAGTGGGTGAGTGGGTGAGTGGGTGAGTGGGTGAGTGAGTGGGTGAGTGGGTGAGTGGGTGAGTGAGTGGGTGAGTGGGTGAGTGGGTGGCGGGCGAGGGAGGGCGCGAGTGAGTGAGTGAGTGGCGGGCGAGGGAGGGCGCGAGTGAGTGAGTGAGTGGCGGGCGAGTGAGTGAGTGAGTGGCGGGCGAGGGAGTGAGTGAGTGGTGAGTGGCGAGTGAGTGGCGGGCGAGGGAGGGGAGTGAGTGAGTGAGTGGCGGGAGGGAGGGAGGGAGGGAGTGAGTGAGTGAGTGGCGGGAGGGAGGGAGGGAGGGAGTGAGTGAGTGAGTGGCGGGCGAGTGAGTGAGTGGCGGGCGAGGGAGTGAGTGAGTGAGTGGCGAGTGAGTGGCGGGCGAGGGAGGGAGTGAGTGAGTGGGAGTGGCGGGAGGGAGGGAGGGAGTGAGTGAGTGAGTGGCGGGAGGGAGGGAGGGAGTGAGTGAGTGAGTGAGTGGCGGGCGAGTGAGTGAGTGGCGGGAGGGCGTGAGTGAGTGAGTGGCGGGCGGAGTGAGTGAGTGGCGGGCGAGTGAGTGAGTGAGTGAGTGAGTGGCGGGAGGGAGGGAGGGAGTGAGTGAGTGAGTGGCGGGCGAGTGAGTGAGTGGCGGGCGAGGGAGTGAGTGAGTGGCGAGTGAGTGGCGGCGAGTGAGTGAGTGAGTGGCGGGCGAGAGGGAGGGAGGGAGTGAGTGAGTGAGTGGCGGGCGGAGTGAGTGAGTGAGTGAGTGGCGGGCGGGCGGGAGTGAGTGAGTGAGTGGCGGGCGAGTGAGTGAGGTGGCGGGCGAGTGAGTGAGTGGCGGGAGGGAGGGAGGGAGTGAGTGAGTGAGTGGGCGGGAGGGAGGGAGGGAGTGAGTGAGTGGCGGGGAGGGAGGGATGAGTGAGTGAGTGGCGGGAGAGGGAGGGAGTGAGTGAGTGAGTGGCGGGCGAGTGAGTGAGTGGCGGGCGAGTGAGTGAGTGGCGGCGAGGGAGGGAGGGAGTGAGTGAGTGAGTGGGCGGGCGAGTGAGTGAGTGGCGGGCGAGGGAGTGAGTGAGTGGCGAGTGAGTGGCGGGCGAGTGAGTGAGTGGCGGGCGGAGAGTGAGTGAGTGGCGAGTGAGTGCGGGCGAGTGAGTGAGTGGGGCGAGTGAGTGAGAGTGGCGGGCGAGGGAGGGAGGGAGGGAGTGAGTGAGTGAGTGGCGGGCGAGTGAGTGAGTGGCGGGGGCGGGGAGTGAGTGAGTGCGTGAGTGAGTGAGTGAGTGGCGGGCGAGTGAGTGAGTGGCGGGCGAGTGAGTGAGTGGCGGGCGAGTGAGTGGTGAGTGGCGGGCGAGTGAGTGAGTGGCGGGCGAGTGAGTGAGTGGCGGGCGAGTGAGTGAGTGGCGGGCGAGTGAGTGAGTGGCGGGCGAGTGAGTGGTGAGTGGCGGGCGAGTGAGTGAGTGGCGGGCGAGTGAGTGAGTGGCGGGCGAGTGAGTGAGTGGCGGGCGAGGGAGTGGGGGCGAGGTGAGTGAGTGGGTGGTGAGTGCGGGCGCGAGTGAGTGAGTGAGTGGCGGGCGGGCGGGCGGGAGTGAGTGAGTGAGTCGAACGTGAGGCGGACGTGGCGGGCGAGTGAGTGAGTCGAGCGGAGCGAGTGAG